>NW_020270786.1:12620-164538 GCF_002803265.2 Melanaphis sacchari
CATTTTAATTGTTATTCTTAATGATAGATACAGTCCAAATATTGCACCTTGAGGACCAGAGGTGAATATAAGAAGCTTGAAATAGATGGTATCAATAGTAGAATCTGTGTACCCTCTTTTGGTTGCATTTATCCTCAATGTAGACACGGTAGAGTTTTGAAAGCACAAGTAGTTAATGGACCATTAAGTTTTTTGAGACCTGAGCACATGATAAAAAATGATACTAATCGTACTGAATAAATTGTACTTAAATATTAATTAGTAAAAGAAAAATTGTTGTATCATTGTATATTGTCATATGAGTTGTAAATTAATTATTAAGCAGAGCTTAATAACTTCACAAATAAGTTAACTTCACAAATATTAATGATAAATTAAAAATAGGTTAGATTGTAAGATATAAATTTAATGAATAACAACTGTTATTATCTGCAAGTACTAAGTTTTATTTGGTTTGTTTTTGTATATATGATTTTAGTATTATAGCCACATTTTACATTTATCTTTGATATCTTTTAAACTATAAATAACTGTGAACTTTTTTTTGTGCAGTTTATTTAGCATAATGTTTTTTGAATTGTTTAGTGATTTTAATTCATAGTTTTTATGATTTATAATAAAATAAAATTTGATTTATATATTTTAATTAATTTTAAGTACCTACTTTAAGTAACGTTTATTAGTACCTGTTTATGATAAAATATTGAATGAGCAAACACATATTAATATACATGTTGGTAATAAATATGATAGTATATCAACTATTTGAAAATCTAGAAGTAGCTGTAATAAACATAATACAATTTTTTAAAAGTCAATTAATGACCTATATGTATATATGAGTACCTGTATACTAAATAGGTAATATAAAACTAATAAACTCATAAATAATATGAAATATGTAAATGTGATAATCACATGATATAGTATATTTGTATTACTGTGTGATCTATTTAGTATATTTAGATTTGAATGTTTACTTGTTTTTCAGTAAATAGTCAAGATTTTGTTTGAAAAAAGTGTACATTTAAACACTTATCCTACTTTTTGTTGCATTTCTCATTTTTTTTTTCTATATTACGATACATGGAAATTAAAAAAACTAATTTTTTAGGATAATTATGTATTTAATTTCTAAGTATGGGTTCTCCTTTTTAATTTTGGTATTTAAAAAAAAATAGTACCTTCTTCGGTTGCATCCGAAAACCGCACACTTTATTGATCATTATATAAAAAAAAATTCCCCAAACTTATAGTGGTTAAAACTGCACACTATTTTTAGTGCTAACTAACGGATAAGATAAGATTATAAGATATACTATTATGTATAGTATACTATACATGGATGGAGCAGGAATTATTATTTTCCTTTAATACATTATTTTTTACTTTCTAAAACTGAATCTTGTTATATAAAAATGTGGGTCAATATTAAAAATTTATGTATGGAGTTAGGTCAAGTTTTAACTATTAAAATTATCCATTTCGACTTTGAAATAGCTGCTTGTAATGCCGTACAAAAAATATTTACTGGAGTAAAGGTTAAAGGTTGTAGATTCCATTTTGGTCAATTATTATGGCGGAAAATCCAATAAATCAATAACCTTCGAAGATCATATTATAGTAATCAAAATGAAACAAGTCAGTGGTTAAAAATGTTTTTCGGTTTACTATTTTTACCAGTACATGAAGTCACTGAGACATTCGTTGACTTAATGTCCATATGTCTACCACAAGATGCATGTACTGAATTTGGAGACTAATTTTTGACAACTACATCGAAGGACAGTTTTCAATTGACATTTAGACCCATCGAATCAATGAAAATATAACTACAAGGATAACAAATGGAGCTGAAAGATTTCACCAAGGATTTAATTCTGAATTTTACACCCCTAATCCATCCGTATTTATGGTTATCGATGTTTTACGAAATATTCATATCGATCAGGGGCGTGCCTAGAAATTTTTTTCGGGGGGGGTTCAATATTTTTACTAACACGTACCTATTTTAAGAGTATAAGTGTATTTATTTTACTAGATAATAGATATTAATTGGCCATATATACAATATTCAAACAACATACATATGTCAGATCGAGTCATATTATTCAATAGTAATATATATATTACATATATTATATACATTATAATATATTATATATTATAATATTATGTAAAACTTTTATTAACAATTATTTTTATTTTTCGGGGGGGGTTTGAACACCCAAAACCCCCCCCTGGGCACGCCCCTGATATCGATACAGTAACGAGAATGAACCAGAACCATAATGGAGTGCAAAACATTGTCCGTCCAATTGAAAAACAAAAACAAGTTAGTAAATACGTAATAGTGATATTTTCGATTTTTAATTAAATTTTATTTATTTTAGAAGCACTCATTTAAATGTTGGGAAGAATTTTTAATAGACGGTGATCGTTTGAAGTTTTTAAAAAATGTTGGTAATAGAATTCAGCCAATCAAACTTAAACATTTTACACATTTTATATTTTTAAATACTCGCATATTTTTGTTTAAATACATTTTTAAATTTTTTATATTTGAATACTTGTGTATACATATTTTTTTTTTTGAATAAATTATAAATTATTATTTATTAAGTATATCTAATCTAGGTAAAAATAACTTTTTTGGGATTAAAATTAAAAGTATGTGGTTTTTGGATACAACAATTTTAAAAATTGTGCGGTTTTAACCTACCAAAAATGTGCGTTTTTAGGAGTCAACGCTTTCTTCCTAGATACTTATGAATTACAATACTGAATACAATTATATACATTTTTATTATTATTAGATAAACCTGAAGTGAAAATGGTCATTGGGTACCAATTATATTTTATGTAAACATATACCTAATGATTTTTAATTTTTAAGCCTATTGCTGAGCACAAGTGTCTAATGATAAGATAGACAAACTCATTAAGAAATAGGCATTTGCTTACCTAATTTGTTGATAAATATAATATATTCTAATTATTTAGTTTCAATTATATCAAGAGGGGAAAATAAAGTGTATATATATTTTCATTTTATTACTGGTTATATAATTGTATAGTATCTGTCTGGCCGGTTTAGTGTACATGTTTACGAAATCTATATATATTTTTACAAGTGAAGAAGTAAATTTTTTAAATCTAAAATTAACTTATTTCTCTAAATAATATTTGGTGAAGGATTTTAAGTGTTTTAAAAAAAATCTCCGATCTTATACAAATTACATGAAATATATCAGGTTAATACACTTTATTTTATCAAAATTATGAGCTACTATGCACATGATAGCTATCATTTAGTAAGCAATCTACCTCTGTAGTATGGTCTAAAAATAAAGTTAAATGTTAATACTTTAATACTAATTATAAAGTTAAAAACCTTTTAATAAAAAATAAAATATATTGCTACAAAAATGTAATTATGATTTACTGAAATATAATTATTTCTAACTAATATCTTGAAGTTTAAAAATGTTTAAGTCATGTAAAATTTATCAAAATGTAAATGTATCGATATTCCTTTCAACCATCACACTTCAGTAAAATATCTGACTGAACAAAAATATTATCAGGTAAATAGTATAGAATAAATAGTATATTAATATGGCATGACTGTCATGATTTATATATAATTATAAATATATTCATGAATAATTAGAAAGAAATTGTCAGATACCTTATTGAAGTATAGTGGAAAGGAATCAAAAAAATATCCATTCGTATATTTTTTGCGTGACTTAGCGGTTATATTTAGCTATAACTAGCTATATTTAATTTAAAAAGGTTAAAAAATATATGAAAGATATTTTTTTGTGATTAACTTATTCATATTGTGATTTGTGAATTTTAATTTTTTTTTTTTTTTTTTAAATTTACAAGCATAGTAGATAGTAAACAGTTAAGAGGTTCAATTAATGAATTTAAACTCGAATCAGATAATGAACATAAAATAAAATCACTTTTGATCTTCAAATACATTGCTTTATCAACGAATACTTACATATATTTTAATCTATTATAGTGAATACATCAGATACTTCACCTGATTTCATAGGTTTTATTATGAAATACTTAATAAATAGTGATATTTATTTTAATTTATAATAATATAATTATTGATACAAAAGACATTTATAACATATTTAAATAATTTCACTAATTACAATATTTTAGTAAAAATAGATATAGATAGGTACTTACTTCAGTTTGTTTTTTGAATATTTGATAACTTTATTACATAAAAACAATTTGTAAACTAATGATTAATTATTAATTACCTACCTATATACCTAATTTATGAGAAAAAAATTATGAAAATAAAATATAATTTTCATTTCAGTACAATAATTCAAATTCAAACCACAAATTGTAACATATCATTGGAATTTATTATTTATAACTATTTTATACATATTATTATACAAATATATTATTACACATTTTTTTTTTAGATTGCATATTTTTATTTGAAAAATGAAATCGATATTTTGTGTATTATGGCCTTTTATATGGCTAAATTCATCAGCCAACAGTATGAAAAACATTCTTATTGGTTTAGGAGAACCAAATGAGCCAGAATCATTAAGAGCAATGGAAGCGGAAGATGAATGGTTTATACAAAAATTAAATCATTTCAATCATACTGATAATAGAACGTGGAAACAGGTAAGTTCAAAAAATCCAATGTAAAGGTAATCTTGATAAATTATATGCATAGAGGTATCAAGTAAATTCGGACTTTTATAAAAATGACGGACCAGTGTTTTTAATGATTGGAGGAGAAGGAAAAATTTCAGCTAAATGGATGCGCAGTGGAGCCTGGATTGATTATGCTAAAGAATTTAATGCTTTATGTTTTCAACTGGAACATCGGTATTATGGTGAAAGTCACCCAACTGAGTAAGATTTATAATAAAATATAAAGCAATGCATTTTAACGGTAATATTCTTATACCTATAATATCTTTAATATCTTCAATAAATATTTTATGACATATTAGATTTATATAGATAGTATAGGTGTATTCGTATATTATGTCTTTAGGGAAAAATTAATTTAGAACAATTTCAATTTTTTTGTTATTTATTAGACTTTGTGTGGAGTGATTAATGTATTAGTTTTTTGTTTGTTATCAAATTTTGAAGAAGTAAAAATAATGCTCAAATCTTCAATTTAGAAAGTAATTTCAGTTCAAAATCGGAACTACCTACTCGGGTGCCTTGTTATTTTGACACAGTAATTTTTGCGCTACTACATTTAGGTGAAAATTAATTTCGAGTGATATGACTGATTTATTTTTACAATTATCTGACAAAATATAATATAATTTTGAAGTAAAATGACCATATCTCCGCGATACACCGTATATGATATATTATTTTTGTTTTACGTTGAAATTAACTCGTGCCTAGTGGCATCAAAATTGGACAGTCGAAATGTCGCATGCGCCCAAATATAATTCGTTCAAATGACCATATGTCATTTAACGCGTGTCAAAATAACGTGTTTCCACCTACTCGGTTAAAAATTTTTTATGTATCTACTTTAAAAAAAATCGGAGGTAAAAATGGGGAAGTAAGTTAACTGCCTACTATATACAATATAAGTAAAGTGTAGATACTTCGTCGTTAATTTGTTCACTACAATGGATGTGTTAAAATGAAATCACTGCATTCGAAAAAACAATTCTACAAAAATTATTTTTCTATTAAAAAGGATTTTACCTTCAAATCCGTATCCTAGTTATTATTTTTTTGAATTATAACATAATAAGAAATTGTTTGATGAGAAATCTTTAATTTACGAGTAAATATTTTGTTTGGATAAAATATAAACTTCAGATGTTCATTAAAAATATTTGTAAAATTACGTTCAAATTTTTTCTTTTCTTTTTAGAAATCTAGTAATAAAAATTATGAGAAACCTAGTAGTAATTATAATATCTACTATGTATAAATATTGAAAGTTTTATGAATTTTTAATTTCAAAGTAATAAGCAAATTACTGTGATCTTGACGAATTTTATGAACATTCAAAATTTGAACACTTAGAAAAAAATATTGCAATTACGTAGTTTTTGATATTATTGAATTTATATAATATGATAAAATATGTTACTCAATAACTGGGTACACTTAGCACATTCGACAGCTAGATCTGATATACAGCGGCAATACTTCCAAGGTTTTTTATAATATTTACACTCTTTATTTAAGAGGACGTTTAAGTTTGCTGAAAATGAATTTTACGTATTATTATATATTATGGTACAGTAAAATAAATAAATCATTTTTTTTTATAGTTTTTATTAACTTATAAAACTAAGTCAACAGTATTGTATCATAAAACTATGTAAACAAGTTCATTCCGTTCATGGTATATAAATAATATAAACTTAGTCTCATCAATAAATTAAATTTCATTATGTAATGTGTATACTAGACTGTGTAGCATAGATTAAATACACTATAGTATTATAGTATATTTAATCTATGATAATAGGTACTATTTATATTGAATGAAAAATTATAAGTCCTTTAAAAATGCCTTCAATGTTTGTTAAATTGTTATAATATTATAAATTTGATATTCTTTATAATAAATAAAATATAAATCAATATAAATCGATTTGATAAAAAGCTAGTTAAGAGTAATAAATAATAATTCTCGTTTTTTCGTAATTTATTTTTATTTATTTATTTATTTATTTATTTTTTGAGCTTCCAAATTGATCAGTTTTACTAGGAGAAATCACTTTTTCCAAGTTGAAAATCAAACCATTTTTACTGCTCTAAAATGTATAATTTTCCACAGAATTGGCATAGATGATAAAATAAACACATTATAAAACCAATATATTCATTGCTTCGTTCAGAATATTCGACATATTTCTATAAAAGTGTAAAATCAAACAAATTATAAATAATATTTTGAATAAAATTTAAAATATAATTCCTAACCTATTCTCACTGCTTACTTTTATTTTAATGATAATTTTCTGCAAATTGTATTTATTTATTTTTAATGCTAGTTTATAATTACATATATATAATATTTTTATGTATAAACATATATCTTTCAGAGATTTAAGTACTAGCAATTTAGTGTACTTGAACAGTGAACAAGCATTAGCTGATTTGGCAGAATTTATTGTTAATATCAAAATTAAATATAAAATACCGCCAACAGCTAAATGGGTAGCATTTGGAGGATCTTACCCTGGATCTTTAGCTGCATGGTTAAGAATGAAATACCCACATCTCATACACATGGCAGTTTCTACTAGTGGGCCTTTGTTGGCAAAAATTGATTTCAGAGGTATGTACATTAAAAATTGATTGAAAATGTTTTCCAGTAAAATATCGTGATTTTTGAATAATAATCATTAAACAATATGCATATTTTAATATACATTTGAAAATAATATAGTAAAAACAACAGTCTACTAATTAAGTTGTTAAAAGGTATTAATCATTATTTCAATTTAATACAATAAGGGACATGTGTACTTAAAGACTAAAGTACTTATACTTAATAAACCAGCCATGTAAATTAAAAACTATTTTAGTTGTTTTTTGTTAGTTTATTAATATAAATACATATTTTTTAAAAAATAAAAAATTTATAGCATTAAAAATGTATAAAATAAATACTTATAGACAATGCAAAATTGATGCCCTTTTGAAAAAATGTCTGTTAACACTCTTGTCCCTTTAAAAAAAATATTTGCCTTTGTCAAAATAAAATCCTGACTACGTGTCTAAATCAAATTGTTGTACAATAATATTGACTGTCAATAATTAAATACATGTTTATTGCTTATCGAGTACCTATTTATAATTTTGTATGTACAGCGCTAGATTATAATTTTTAAATATTTAGAGAGCTATAATAGGTTATTGTGTAAATACTGAATAATAATAATAAAAAAAAAAATAATATGAAAATCATAATTTAATATAATTTATATACTTAGAACAATTAAAATTTGTTAGTACGCCGAATAAAATGGGTGAAATTATTTAATAGTTTTTACTTTCTTCGTACTATAGAGTAACAATGCCATTACACAATTCAACATAGTTATATAGTTTAATTTTTTAGAGTATTTTATGGTAGTCGAAAATGCATTAGCTACATATAAGCCAGAATGTGTGTCACAAATAAAAGAAGCAAATCAAATGATAAACTATTTGCTTAAAACTGACCATGGAGCAAAAATAATTGAAAAAAAATTCCAGTAATATAAATGAACCGCAATAATATGATCTACATTTCATGTATAAATAATAAATGTTTTTGAAATGTTTTAGATTATGTTATCCTTTAGACAGAAAAAACCATAAAGATGTATCATATTTATTTGAAATTTTAGCTGATAATTTCGCAGGAATTGTACAGTACAATAAAAACAACAGATTTTATTCGAATCCTGAGCGATCCTCAGTAACATTAGAAACTTTATGTGATATAATGGTTAACAAATCAATACCAACTCCAGTAAGTTCATACAGTATGTATATATTTGGATTCTGAACAGATTACAGTGCAATGAACGTAATAGTTTTACAATAATGTGAATTTATTAATAAGTATATTAATGCATACTTAAACATCAATATACACACCTCATTACAAGAAAATTATGTATGGTTGTCAGGGCCCCCACAAGGGTAGGGGGCTGATGGACCTTGAGTACAGGGGCCCGGCTATTTTGAGGGTTTGTGGGCCTAATGAAATTTATCTGTAATTTTTGAAATTTTAGTTGAAATACTTATTTTATATTAAATAATATTGTAAAATAACATTTCATGAAATATAAATAATATGTATGTTTTTAGTCATTGATTAACGATAGTTATAATTTGATAGTTATAATTAGGGCTCGGAAGTTGATGACCTTAAAAACAATAAAAAATGACGATAAAAATAGCAAAATATGTCCTAAAAAAATAACCTAAAAAAATTACAAATATTAGTTTTATATTAATAAAAATATATTTTTTTTAAATATTTTACTCTATTTTACTATAAAATTCAAAATATGACATAAAAATGACAAAAATGTCCTTAAAATAGGAAAATTAAAAATTAAAAAATATTTGTTTTATAAATGTCTGTGGTTTAAGTTATCGGCATAATGGTCAACAAGAAACGATAAGAAATTAACTAGTGTGAAATCAGTAAAAATAACTAAAAATATGGAAAAATGACCAAAAAATCTCAAAAACTGACTTAAAAAGTAATAAACACCAAAAATTGCAAAAAAATGCAAAATAAAAATTAGTTATTTAGATTCACATGCTTATGAAACAGATTTGTTGCCAGGAGAGCATCGTCTAAAAAGTTCCAAAAAAAAATGCAAAATGCATCAACTTCCGAGCCCTAGTTATAATCATTGATTACCTAGAAATATCGTGGTTGCAGTTTGAGTCTTCCTTACCGCTCGTAAGCGATTTTAGATAATTATTACCTTTTATTAGATTTAAATACCTATCATTCTAGCTACTAGGCTAGATTTAATCAGTAGGTACCTATTGTGCAATACACCGCGTTGTATACATCAAAATTCGAATCGTCAAATCCTCAAAATTCAATTTTAATTAAAAAAATATATTAAATATGAAAATAGGTATATTTTTACCTACTTGTTTTTTTTTTTTTTTAATTTAGATAATTTTGTTATAAAAAAAATAAAAAAGACATTATTAATGTTGAAATGCTTATGAATTTTGATTTTTTATAATTTACTAGCTGACCCGACAGATGTTATCCAGTCTTAACAATGAATATTGAATTCGAATTGCTTTAATTTTATTAAAATACAAAATATATTATTTCAAAAATTGTTATATACATATATATATATAGATGGTAAATTGTATTTTTGGAAATGTTATAAAGGACTTGGATAAACATTTAGTACAGGGGCCCAAGATTGTAGGAAGGGGCTCTGATAGTTGAATTCATTTCGTGCGAACAAACGAAAATACGTTACCGTAATAAACGTAAATTGCTAACTGTAAATCTCAGACTACTTGATCATTTTAAGTAAAAGTTAAATATTTCAATCCTTATAAGATGGTTTACAGTTTCACACAGTCACAAATTTCGTTATGGATTATAAAAATTGAATATTTTTCTGTTTATATAAATGGTTACCATTGGTTACAGATTATAACAGTATTATAATTTTATAAGTATACAAATATAACATTTTTATTATTATTTTTGAATATATATTTAAGTTATTATTATTATTATTATTATATTATTACTTATATAAATATTATTATACTGTACTCGTCCATAATGTATCGTATTTTTAAAGACCTTTGGTCATTTAAATAAAGATACCGCATAGGAAGTTTAAAAAATAATGTTTTTCTGTGTAATATATAATTTACGTCCAACTTCATTAAAAAAGAATTTAGATATCACACACAAAACGATTTCGCGTTATTAATAACAGACACTTTAGGGTTTAAAGTCAAAATAATAATTATTTTCATGAATTAACTAAAACAATAGATTTTATCCTAAATAAATGAATTATGGTATTGTATTATATAAAAAAGAGATTTTAACGATATTAAATATTTTAACAAACCCTGAAAAATTATGTAGGTACTTGAAATCATAAGAATATTATTGTATTTTTTATATTATTCTTCAATCTGAGATGAGTTTTGGTTTATTTAATACTAATAATTAAAAAATAAACATTTATTTTTAATTTATTATATTATCTATATAATAAACTTTGACTTATAGCAATATTGTAATATTATAATTATATTGTTTTAGTTAGATAGATACGCAGCTGTTAACAGTAAAATATTATCTTTATATAAAACAGATTGCCAAGATAATATTTATTCCCAGACAATCGATTTTTATGTAAATACATCTTGGAGTAGTGATGCAGCAGGAGGTGGTTAGTATTGAGCTTTTAAGTAGGTATATTATATTAATTTATAAAATGTTTATACAAAATATAGTTTAAAAATTATTATCACAAATGATACATACATTATTATGTAAAAAAATAGTTAATGGAATACCAACAATATTAACTTTTATTTAATTCTTTATGTTTTCGGGATTAAAAATTTTTATTACAGCACGACAATGGACATATCAAACTTGTACAGAATTTGGATTTTATCAAACATCCAGTCAAGATGATCATGTGTTTGGTCATAACTTTCCGATACAGTTTTTCATTGATTTGTGCAAAGATATTTTTGGAAAATCGTAAGTTGATGAACGCGGCACAATATTAATATCGGTATCGGTATTAGGTTAGGTAGGCTTTAGTTTATTAAAGTATACTTATAAATATTGTAAAACACACAATAAAATTGTATACCTACTAGTTAATACTAAAAATTATTTATTTTTTTAACATTTAAAAAAAAAATAGTTTTATTTATCAACTATTAACATTTAACATCTACAAAACGATATCATTCTTACTTAAAATTTATTTTACCTAGAAGAGTAAGAGTTGGTATTTTTGACGATAATTTTTGTGCGTTCATTGACATATTAACCTATTGTATAAAGTTTATTATAAATTTATTATATAGTCTATAGAATATAATTAATATGTATAATAGTATAAATTATTTGAAAATACCGTATTAAAGATAATATTTTCCGTTTAGATATAACTTAGAACTATTGACGGATGCGGTCGAAAGAACGAATAACATGTTTGGTGAATTGAACATTAGAGAAAGTCGAGTATTATTTGTACACGGTTCTGTTGATCCATGGCATGCATTAGGTATTACGCACGCGAGGACAAAAAACAATGTGGCAATTTTCATTAACGGTAACTATTAATTAATATCGTTTAAAATTACATCAATATCATTTTCTGTTAATTGATATATAACGTGTAGACGTAAATATAAATAAAAGTATTTCGTAACGCTAACATTTGATTGCGATATGCGTGCATTTATTTCTTAGGGACAGCTCATTGCGCAAATATGTATCCTCCTGCACCAACAGATCCTCCGGAATTGACGCAAGCTCGCACTACGATCAGAGAATACTTGAAAGAATGGTTGGCGGAAAATGATTTCGTTGATTTAGATCAATACAAATAGTATGCTATTCGTTAATTTAATTTTAATGTTTATTTCTGGTTGTAATAATTTTTATAAACACATTATTATAAAATACATTGTTCGTATGTTCAATTTTTTTTCGTAGAGATATTTACATATTACTTTTATTATAGTGGTACATTAGAATAACCATGCAGTAAGTCATTAAAAAAAAATAAAATAAGATTTACGATGGCGTTACACCAGTATCCAGTAAACATTCATAATATACATACGTGATATCTATAATGACTTAATACGTCAAATTAAAGATGTAAACGTTTGTCACATCCACTTAGGGAGATGGTTCATTTCGTTTAAAGTATTATTTGCTACTTCATGAAATAGAAAGCACTTTTTTGCACTTTGTGAAAATAAAGAAAAATGTATGTAAAACTTTTCATGAAATGAACACTACAAAGTTCGATTTGTACAATATTTTCTATTCGTTTTATGAAATAAATTAATTCAAATACCATCAAAAGAATGCGCATGTTGCCATCGTCTTTCAAATACATAACATTCTGAATTAGCGTTCAAAAGAACTAATTTTAGGTTGTTAGTTTAATATAATTGTTTAGCCACGAGGCTCCTACAAATCTGTGGTCGGCCTCGATGACTACACCACCGAAAGATGAATTGGGAATAAACGTGAAGAATTGCTTAAAGAGAGGTGACCATACAAAATATAAACATTCGAGTCGTATTTAAAGTATGGATTACACAAATATAATATTAAAACGTACAAATTAACGTATCACCAACGACGAAGTGTTGACAGTTTATACAATGATTGATAATAGAATAACAGATATCACAATCACTTTCGTCGTGGTGATAATAATAATAATAAGAATAATAAGAAATAATAATAATAATATTCGGACAAATACGATCTAAACAATCGTGATACAATTTGTATATGTAATACAGTAGACGCCGCTTATAAGTTATAAGACTCACGGATATAAGGTTCAGTCGCTTATTAGACTCAAAATCGTCTGGAACGGTCCGGACGTATCCAAATACATTAAAAAAAAATCAGTTATAAGACTCAACACTTCGGTTATAAGACTCAAATTTCGTAAAATAAATAGTAGAAAATAAACTTTTTTGGTTATAATTTAGAAATAAATTGGTATTGAAAAATGAAATAATATTCGTGTTGATTATTTCTAGTTTCTGTTGGTATCTTATAACGTATAATAATTTTTATCGCAGATAAAAGTTCACATTTATCGCAACGATAATTGTTATTATAGTGTACTGATTATCTGGCGGCTGCACAGTTATCGTAATATGTAATATTTACCTATTATAATTTTAGTATTTTTATCGGGATTATAAAATGTATTCAATAATAAAGTAAGTAATATGTAATATGTGTTAATGTATTAAAATCAAAGCAAAATATGTAGTAAAATAAAATTTATAAATACGTAATTATTTTTTTTTTCCACTTCGGCTATAAGACTCATTCGGTTATAAGACTCACTTAGTGTTGGTCCCAAAGTGAGTCTTATAAGCGGCGTCTACTGTAATAGTGTAATATCAGATATGAAAATAATGACAATATTTACGTGACTCCGTTCCTATGCCGATGTTGTCGTTGGCGGGTGATCAATTGACGGTGACAGTCCGGCCACTGGTCAGCTGTTTCTTCTTGGGCACGACGGTATAACAACGGGCAACCAAAACAATGATAGTAAGCTGATGGTAGACAGCACTTGCAATTCACACACGTCGACCGATCGGTACACAACGAAAGTCGCGTTGTAATGTTATATTAATTTAGCGACGATCGGAATGACAAAGCCTCAATTTCACAAGTTTTCATTGTTTATCTTTCCGTATTGTATAATTTATTACTAATTATTTGTATAGTTGTAACTTTTGAAAGTATCCTTTCAAAGGCGGGAGGATGTTGGGTACAGATCTGGAATATTCTCGATCATTCGATGATGCGCATGTGTCACTGCGACAACGCCTGAATATTCTAGACGCGACACCCCCTCCCCCCTTTGTTGATCTATCCGCGACGGTCCCTATATATACGGGCCGCCGCGATCGTCTAAGTCAGTCACCTTTCTTAAATTTGCGTTGGTAATTTTCCGCGTAATTTTATTATGTGAACTCTTTAATTTGCGTTGACGATTGTCGCGTAATCTCTTAATCAGTGGCGCAGTACGTGTCCACTTGTCGGAAGACATAATATATATTTTACACATATTATAAAAATACTTTTGGAAAACTATTTTAGCTTTTCCACGATTTGAATTAACAAATTTGAATTGACTCATTTGAAATGAGCATGTACTTACATGTACTCAAAAGTTAAAATTACAGTATCTCGTTTGATATACTTATACGATAAAAATCGATTAGTTAACCGTACATCTTAGTTTTGTTATTGTTAACTGATTACCTATACAATATTATCGCAATATTATTTATCATAATATTACTTATTATATATTTTAAAATAGAAACATCTGTACAATATTTGAAAATTGGATGTTACGAGAGTAAATTTGGAAATGAACGAGTTATAAGATCAAAGTTAGAAAACAATCAGCACTTTTGAGTATACACTATTTTTTTTTAGTTCAATTGTTAAATAATATTGATGCGCAAATGATGTACAACCCAAAAATCAAGTGATGTGCAACTGTCTTACAAAAAAGGTCAAAATTAACAATATTGATGGACAACCGACGTCGTATTCGTATAGCATTATAGCCATTAGAGATATTTTTAATTACTTCAAACATTAAAATAATAATAATAGAAATATTATTATTATTATTATTATAAATATCTGGTATGCATTGCAATTTGCAATATTTTATTTTGGAATTGATACATGATTTATTCTTTGAAAAAGTTAATCGCCGATTAGTTAAAAATATACCGAGCATACATGTTACGCGACCGAATCTGCTCTAATTGTGGTAACGTTGAAGAAGTAACCGTCGGCGTTGCCGCCGTCCGTAGGTGGCAGTACCTTACGAAAATACAATTTGACAAAAAAAAACATGTCTACGAAAAATGACCAAAACTAAGGTTTAGAGTACTTTTAGAGAAAAATACTAAATTATTTTAAATAAATATTACATTATTATTAAGGGTACGACATTTCTATTTTTTGATTAAATAACTGAAACGATAGTAATTAAAGATTAAAAAATTGCAGTTTTCGACAATTTAAAAAAATCATATTCTTTTTTAATAACAAATGAAAAATCAAATGGGTAAGTCATTCCTTAGATAATTTTATTATCTATAATTTTTATAATAGGTTGTGTAACGCTAAGTCTAATCGTTTAGGAATAAAACTTATTATTTGAAAGTATGTCATTAAAAAAAAAAAATAGTTGCGCAGACATCTTCTCAAATTTCGTTAAATATATAAACTACACATATTTTTATTACAATCGTTCGGACGATTTTGCGCAAATCCAAAATACACACGTCTAAAATTATAGAAAATCAAAGTGACTATTTTATTGTATGTAATCAACCTCTTCCAAAAAAAGAAAAAAAATATTCGTTTTTCGTAAGCTGACAAATCCTTGTAGGATCCCCTCTTTAAAATGAAAAAAATAAGTGGTCAGTATTAAGAGGCTTTTAAGTGTACATTATCGGGCATAGGATTACATATTTCAGATCCATGAATACGATATACTTTTACATATGATCATTTACACACACACACACACACACACACACACACACACACGTATTGGCTTATATTAATACAGACAATTAAACATTTATGAATCATGTTGAATGTTGGTAATCTTTAAAATAAGTTAAATTCTCGAATAATTTCATAATATGATAATGTTTCTGGTATCGTTTTTAATGAACACTTATGTCTAAACATATGTTTACGTTTACAGTAATTTATGTCATTTCGATTTTCACTTACCCTGAGTTAAGACAGTGTGCAAAGTGCATATATTGGTAAGTAATTAATTGAATTAGAGTAATTCATTATTTTCTATAATTATTATTTATTACCTAGATGTCTAACAACTATATTAGAAATTAAATGAGCTGAGAAAAGTTCTATAGTATCGAAAAGTTTAATTAATATGACTAGTATAGTTAATATAGTTCTGATAGATCTGTAGGTTCAGAAGATATTTCACCCACGACAATTACACCAACAGTTAATAAAAATTTATTTAATGTTGTTGATTTGGAACATGATATAATTAGATACTTATTCAGTTATTTTTTTGATAGCTGATTATAATTTAAAATATGAAATTAACAGCACTGAATCTGAAAATTACTAAAAAATGTTTACCAACGAATAAAATTATCAAAACATTTCAATTTTACATTTAAGCTGAGACACTAGGTAATTTGAAAAAAAAGTTTCTACTAATATCTACTGTACTCTATATTTAACTGAATATAGTTCTAATAATATAAAATATTTATCAAAATATATGTTAGGACTCTGATACAAACACCTATACTAAACACTATTGATATCAATATAAGTCGGAGATCAAGGAGAATTTATTATTCGTTTAGGTTTTGACCTAGACTACACTTAAAATGGAATACCTATAAACAAAAATGATTTATTGAAAAGTTTTAATCCGTGTAATGTTTTTGTGTGTAGCTTGTATCTCATCGGGCAGTAATGTCAATTGGTTATTTTTACGTCCTTCTATATTTTATATTATACACTTGGTTGTACACTTATACGTGATTTTCCATTTTAAAAAAATTCAGTAAAATATAACTATGTAGTATTTCTTAAATTTTGTTTCTTATAATATTTATTTTTATACATTTATATTTATAAAAAATAATTAATAAATAATATTTCATTAGTTTACGCTTTATATTTTAATAATTGAAAGATAGAAAGTTTTGAAAAGGCAAGCAAAAAAATTAAAGCACTTCAAAAATAAAATAATTTATTAATTTATAACTATTGACATATTTTTCCTTTCGTTCTTTAAAAAGTAGGATACTTTTTGTTTTGACTGCAAGTTAAAAATTTATCAAAATTGACTTATAACGCGTGTAGTATATAAAACATTATAGTTTTTTAATTCAAATTGGGTTTACCCTACAATATTATGACATGGACGTTTTGAAGGCGATAGATTTAAGACTATCCAAGTATTAAACACTCAGACGACTGTAAAAACGATTTCGACTCCCTTGTTTTTCTCTCTCGAACCAACAATCTACTAGTGGTGTATTATTATAGTTTATATATTAATAAATTATAATTATAATATAATATAAATGATTAATTAAAAGATTTTTTACAACATAAATTATTATTGATATTAATATTTATTAGTGTTTTATTGACTTAAATAAATAGATGATGATAAAAATTATAATTATTATTTTAAATTTTAGTCTTGTATTTTATGGAATGTATTATATATTATCTACTCGTATTTGAAATATTTATGTAAAATTTTATCACATACATCACAATTTAAATATTTAAAATGCAAACTTAAATATTTTATTTTGTATTTTTTAATATATTTTTATACGTGCTATGATAAAATAAGCTTTAATGGAATTTAAAATATTGTATGTAGCACTTAACTACGCTAAGATTCTTAGTTGACGCTTAGGCTAGTGAAACTACATTTCTATATTAGTATACTGAGGTAATTTAATTTTAAATATGTATTATGCAATTCAGCTTAAATAATTTATTAATATTTTAATTGTTTTTGATGTAGCATTTAAAATGGTAATGTACTTACTTTTAAGTATACGCATAAATAAAAACATTATTATTCACTTAACAGACATCAGTTATCTGCTAATATAAAATATAATTTGTAATAAAAGTACACTCGGCTAAAAACTATATAGATACATTTTTTAATTTATTCATTAAACAGGTATTTATGATTTCTGATGAGATCGTCAAAATGCCATAACAGTAACAAGTGTGTAATATGTAAGATAAAATAGTACATTTAGTGTATTACCACAAAGCTAATTAAATGTTTTACAACTAGTATTTAACCTTGATACAATTAATTAAAACACAGGTATAAAAACGAAATACTCACAGTTAAATAGTTGAACTTCAATTTGAATTTATTACAATAGGTAGTTTAAAAGTTAACAAATTAAAATTCTGTAGATCATTATAAGTGAGTATATTTATTTAGTATTATTTTTTTTCGTTTTTTATACGCATATATCCAGGGAATTGCATCCGAATTAACTAAAATCTGTTACATTAGTACACCACTATAAGCCTACAATAATTGCATTTTCCAAAAACCCCGTATAAGCAAATGTTTTTTTTTTTAAATATCTGAATTACTTGAAACCCAAGTATAAATCACCATGGTTAATCTAAGTTATTTTTAATTTTAAAAATTTTATCAGGTAATATGTAATTTTGATATTTTGTAAGGATTTTCCCTAGTTTAGCGATTAGTTTACATTTCTATTAAGTTATTTAGTGATAATTATTAACAAAAATAATTTTATAATCAATTTTTATTAAATATTTTTTATTATCAACACATTTTAAAATTCATGCTTTATGGTTTGTTTCGTTCATTTATGCAATAGTGTCACCCATTTATAAATTAAATAATATTCTAAGGAATATTCTGTAATTTAAAAAATGATTACTTAGGTACATAGTTTTATAGTTTTCAAATTAAATTTTCTCTGAATTTCTAACATCCTTAATAACTTGAATAATAACGATTACAAAGTTAGTAACATCCAAACATTTGTTTATACTTTTTATTTCAATGCTTGAACAGCCGAGTATGTTAAATTAGAATTAGGTACATTGAAAATCCGAAAGCCGAATACGTAAATGATTTGGATGCATGGCATAAATATTATAAGTAATAGTTCGAGTACCTTTAGGACATCCTTAACCAATACTTAAGTTTTTAATTATTTGGTTCGATTATATTATGGCGTTAAAAGTTTTAAAATCCAGTATTCATCGGTAGGTACCTACTCACGTTTTTTCCAATAATTTGATTTATTTTATTTATCAGTAAAAATACAAATAGTTATCTGAGAATCTAAAACCGTTTTAATGCATAATTTAAACATATTAAATAGTTACCTACTAAACATCTAAGTCCGTTCATAAAAATACATACATGAGATCACTACCAATAGAAATCTTATAGTTATAAGTTATGATTATAATTAGTAGGGTTTCTAAGGCATAGAAGTCTTTGTATGGGTTTTTATTTTAAATTAATTAGCTATCAGTTATATTCATTATTTTGCTCAGTTCGATTAAATAGAATCATTTTTCCACATTTTTTTTTTTTTATTATTCAATTGCATATAATTGCATATTTAGAAGTTATTACAAATTAATACCTACAAAAAAAAAATATATATATTTATTTATACGTCATAAATATAATTAATATACGGCTACTAATTATTGTGTT
This sequence comes from Melanaphis sacchari, assembly GCF_002803265.2. NCBI lineage: Eukaryota > Metazoa > Arthropoda > Insecta > Hemiptera > Aphididae > Melanaphis > Melanaphis sacchari. The sequence continues at coordinate 32,201 of NW_020270786.1, forward strand.
TGTCACATAATCAAAAAACCAACAAAATTCAATTTGGTGAAGAATATTCTAATAAAGTTTTCAAAACTGAAAGGACATTTTTTTTGAATATTTTACATTTTATTGCATATAAATCCTTAGTCGCAATAGTTATAATTTTTTTAAAATGTTAATATACTTACTAAAGACAAGTGAAAACTTCAGTATTATGATAACTTTTGCAAAATATAATAAGCGAACGTTTAGATGAACATAAATTCATGTTACCTAACATAAATTATATTTAATATAAATTATTTATTAATTACGTATTAACTATATTGTATAAAGTAGAAATATAGTACAAAAAAAAATTTTGTAATGCTTGGCGAGTGCAGTGAAAAGTTTCTTGTGTTAAAAAAATTTCACTTAGAACACAGTTTTTAAATCATTGAATTGAGCTCTCCTTTGTTTAAATTTTAAAATTTGAGTACTTAATATGACTGTTAAGGAATAGTGTTTCAAAATAAATATATGTAACTCAATGTATTAATTATAATATAATATATTGGAAATATATTACATAACAATTAAAAAAATTACAAAAGTTTAACTTTTGTAAATAATAATAATTAGTTTAATTTTTAAAGAAAGGTTATATTTTTTTCAGATTAAGGATTTGATTTTAAAAATGAATTTAATATTTTGTGTGGTTTGGTGTTGCCTTTGGTGGGGTTCTTTGGCTAATGAAAGTAGTTTTATGAAACTAGTGGGTGTAGGAAAACCATATTTACCAATATCAACTAGAAGTTTGGTTTTCGAAAACAAATGGTTTGAACAGAAACTGGATCATTTTAATCCTATTGATACGAGAACATGGAAGCAGGTATTAATTAATTTAATTCATAATATAGCACACTGTAACGCGTTAAAACGAATCAATATATTGAATATTATAACACTTATTATCAGACAAGTATTAATAAAATGATTGATTTTTTTTAGAGGTATCAAATGAATTTGAAATACTATAAACGCGGAGGCCCAGTTTTTCTACTTATAGGTGGAGAAGACAAGATTTCACAGGATTGGATGAACGGTGGGGCTTGGATTGAATACGCTCAAAAATGCAATGCTTTGTGTTTTCAATTGGAACATCGGTATTATGGAAAAAGTCATCCCACTGGGTAAGTACTAAGTACTACAAAGAGGAATAAAATAATAATTAATTCGAGAGGTTTTCTTTATTATTTATTGCGGACTCAATAATGAATGTTATCTGAAGATTATTTTAATAATATTTACAATTGAATACAGTATAGAATAAAATAAAGTTCTAATAATAAAATAAAATACAATAGGCCAAAATAATAATATTGTACCTACCTAAATGATTGATAATACCTGATTGATATTAAAAACTGTGATTAGAATGGTTCATTCTATTAACAAACTTTATTTTAATAATGGTTGACTATACAATCTGTTTATCTGCATAATGTATTTTATTATATGGATATTAAATACTTTTTTATAATTTATTACTTCAATTCTTATATATATATATATATATATGATATCATGGAATAAAATCACTCTACAGACTACAGTTCTCCTGAAGTAATTAATGAAATTTGTTTTTAAATTTAAAACACAGCATATTAGGCACCTACTTAATACCTATTAATTAAACTACAAATAAAAAATATAAATATATAATACTCGTAATATGATAAAAAATGTTTTCTTTAACTGATTTCTAACATGACACATCTGCGATTTTTATGAATTTTTTTATCTTAAATACTTATTTTTAAATAACTACAGGTATAAGTGGTATAACTCATGAGGTATTTTGTTTACAATTTTTTGAGTTTTTTGATAGATTGGAAATTAACGTTCATAGAAAAAATAATAAATACAATTTCATATGCATACACCTAAGTTCTTAACTTGAAATTAGTCTAAATGTTTTAAATACTGATTTGTGTATAGTAAATTACAGTTTAAGTAATTGCAGAATGTTTCAAGATTTTTGAATAACAATGAAATAACGAACATTGTTTGAAGATAAACAATATTAAATATTTATATGTTTAAATATCTAATGGCGTCAACATTTTAACTTAAACATCGATTATATTACATGGAAAATTAATTAAGGTGCTTATAATATTATAATGATTTAAGCTGTGCACAGTGCAGGTACCATTAAAATTAATTTTTCTCGACAGGTATTCGAGATTTATTATTTAACTCCAGATAAAAATTATAGCATACACTATACATAATAAACATAAATTAAATTTCAATATAAATTATGAAATTACGCACCTACATCGCTTTAATACTTGTAAAATTTGTAAAAGATCTGACATTATTTGGTTACAATCTCTAACTTGCAGTTGCCATTATTTGAAGTATCTATTTATGAGTAGGAAGTATAATATAAACTACTAATATTACAACGAATTTTAAGATATTTTCTCATATCTCTTGACTCATAATAATTATGAAATAAATAATTCAAAGATAATTTATGTCTAGTTGCACAAAAAATTGATTGATTTAATAATTGAATAAAATTTAATGAAACAATCATTAGTCACAATAATGATTTATATATACATACCTACTACCTTTTAGACATCGTATACGCTTATTTGCTTAATTTTCACTACTTATTGATCCATTAAACATTTAGTACTTAAGTGATTGTTTATATTATTCGATGTAGTTGATTATTAAGAAAATTTAAAAAAAAATAAATTTTAAGCACTCAACCCATATCTAAGGTATAAATTTAAAAAATAATTTAATAATTTTTATTCAATTCTCATCGATTTTTTCTATGATAATTGTATTTTTCAGAAATTTAAATACTACAAATTTACTGTTCCTAAATATTGAACAAGCATTAGCTGACTTAGCAACATTTATAAGCACCATAACAAATGAAAATGAAAAATTGCTGCTTAATGCTAAATGGGTAGTATTTGGAGGATCGTATGCAGGAAGTTTAGCTGCCTGGGCAAGAATGAAATATCCACATCTCATTTACGCAGCAGTTTCATCAAGTGGCGCTTTAAGTGCGAAAATAGATTATAAAGGTAGACACAAGGCACTATAACATAACGCATTATCTTAAATTTATTTAATCTTTCACAACAACATAGTAAAATATATATTATGCAATTTGTATCCCAATAATACATAATTTTAAAATATAATAGTACACTATAGGTAGTACGTACTAAAATAAATTGATATAAACTAAATATTTAGTACTATATACATTATACTTGTATTAGTATATTGCATTTTATTTGATCAAAATTTACCTTCTTCGGGAAAATTGATAAAAAATAAATAATATTTAGTTCTTTTATTTTTGTGTAGAATATTATATGACTGCCCAAAACGCATTATCGGATTATAATTTAAAATGCGCTTCGCGTATAAGAGAAGCAACTGGAATGATTAACGATTATTTGAAAACCATTGAGGGAGCCAAATATATTGAGAAAAAATTCAAGTAATTTAAAATTATTAATTGACACCAAAATAGTGTATACAACAATAGTTAAATATTATAAACGTCAATAAATTGTAACTATATAATTTCAGAACGTGCACTCATATAGACATAAATAATAAAAAAGATATAACACAATTGTTTGACAACTTAGCTATACCCATTGCATTAATTATACAATTTAATAAAGATAACAGATATTACGAAAATGTAGACCGGTCGTCTATATCAATAGTAACATTATGTAATATGATGTTAGACAAGTCGTTAGGAAACGAAGTAAGTATTTTATCATTAAGAGCAGTAGTGTACAGAAATTTTGGAAGTACAAGTATAAAAAGTAAAAGTATACCCACTCATTTACCCCCATTTTGTTTTATAAAGAAATTGTCTTGCTGTACTTTACAAATTTATTATACTTACTAAATATTTATTTCAAGATATATTTTTAATTAAATATATAGTATATAAATACATTATATTTTTGAATAGTTAAGTGTGTCAGTGATTAAATATTTAAATAAATCAATAATTTTATTTAGTCCTTGGAATATTAATTATTATACATAAATACTTCTTATTACACTAGTTATTTTTACATATCCCTTTTAAGAGCACATGTAGTTACAGTACTTATAGAATCTGTCTGGACGCTATTGAATACGAAAAATTTAGTTATTAGTGTAATACTATAATTTATGATTGTGAACTGAGTATTAACTGTAAATTTTGTTTTATTAATAATAATCTAATATCTCACCATAAAATAAAATAGACATCTATCTATTCATTGATGGGTACCTAGCAATATAACGAAAAAACGCGTTAGGTACCGTTTCGAGGAGTATTGCAATATAAAATATTATAATAATAATATAAAATAATTAATGCTTAAAATACGGGTTAGGTTTAAACATTATTGAGTACAAAGTATAATGTATAACATTTTAGCTCATCATAATTCAATTTCCAGTGATTGGGACAATAATATATCTAATGTTTACTTGAACCATAAATATTATAGTAAAAGTTAATTAAATATATCACGTGAACTGGTGTTATTAAGTTTTCATACGTATTATTATACTAAGCATATTAACGTAAAATAATTTATTTCTTATCTATTTTTAATACTCTTAAAAATTTAGAAATGTATAAAGCTATTTAATTTTAAACAATACCTATTAAAAATTTACATTAGCATAATATAACATCTAGAGCTAGATATTACGGATATAGGAGCTGGTTTACCTTTAGTTTAAATTTTTGTTTAGGATATATCTATCTAACTATTTATTATTTTTTTAAATTATTTTTACACATATTTTTAAAATAACTGAATGATTGTTATCATTGGATAAATTAGAAACTAATAAAATAATAATCAATAATAAAGTAAAATTTTTTTCAGCTTGAAAGATATGCAGATTTACACAGATTATTAAGATCCGTTAACAATAAAGAATGTATTGTAAATAAATATCAATCTATAGTTAACGCTTTTAAGGAAACATCTTGGAAAAAACAATTTGTAAAATCCGGAGGTTAGTATGTACCATCTTTTTGATCAAATAAAATTATAATGAATATTAGTTGATTATAAATGGGTTTTTTTGATCTTGATGATTTTGAAGACTGATTGTCAATGGTCAGTAATATTCAGTTAATAAATAGTAACTTAACTAAAATAATTCATTACTATAATTGAGTAATTTCGTTAAAACTGTTTATGACTAAATAGTATAATATTATGGCTCACAAAAATATTTTTTTTTAAGTAACATAATCGTTGTTTAGTCTTGTTCAAATATTGCAGATTAAAAAAAAAAAATCAGAGTAATTTTTTGGAAAAAAAATAATATAGTATATTTTATACGAATAGGTCAAGTAGACTTGTGTTATTATATGGTTTTATACATAGGTATAAATTATTAAATATTAACATTAATTTATTTTAATAGATAAGAATTAATAATTTTTATGTATCAACTGTTTATAATTTTTTTGTTTTTTTTTAATTTACTTTTTAACTATTCATTATACTTACATAGCTTGTTGAATAACAAATTTTATGGAATTAAAAGAATATCCGTTATCCGTAATCTATTAATTTTTTGTAACGTAAGAGTAACGTAGTTATTACCTATATACTTTATAAATATTTAAGTTAAATATTATATATATAAATAAATATATTTTTTATAATCAATTAAAAATAATAGGAGAATAGAAAAATATAAAAGCCTAACAATTAGAATATTAATAAATACACTATTCAATTCACAATAGTACCTATACTGTCAGAGGCGGAGGGGGGAAAAATTCAGGCCAGGAAAATAAATTTCCTCCAGGCCATTCAAAATTTTTATCTCTTGAATAGAAACTTTATTTTATTTATGTATGTGATGAATTTTGTATTAAAATGTAAATAGGTAAATGATAAATATAAAAATTCATTGCATAGGTATCTATTTTATTGATAAAACTATTAAAAAAACTTTAAATTTAAAATCTAAAATAACTAAAAATTTTATTATCTTAAAATTTTTTTACATAATAAATGATGTTAATAATAATATGATCGGTTTTAAATGATAAATAATTATGGCCAGAGATATTTTAGTATCTGTAAAAATGTTAGGTAAATTTCTTTTGCAATAATATAAAACTAATTACATATGTTGTGTTCTACATAACACTATTACTTTTTTACTTTTTTCTCTCTCTTTCAGCACCACCTATCCTTTTAATATTATCACTCATTTCGAGGAAACCCGAAAAATATTTAATATTGAAATGAATATAATATTTAAAAACAAAAATTTTCAAAACGTATGAAATATAATTATGTACCTAGTATAAAGATACTTTACTAGTCCATCATACTGTATTCTGTTAAATAGATACTTTGATGACAAAATAATAGGAAAATGTATATTTGACTCGATAGTCGCGAGGCGATAAAGTATTATTTTGTTGTAGAGTTTCGACGTAAGTTATAAAAATAGAGTGTGTACTCTATTAACGTTGGTATATCGTATACACTATGTATGGACTACGACAAATTCATAAAGAATAGCCATCGCTTATTAGAGTTAAAATAACAAAAATATTATAAAAAGGATATTTAATTAAATTGTTATTATGATTTCGTTTTTGTGTATAGATAATTAATATACTTCTCACATTATTCTACGCTATTTTCATGTTTTTTTTTCTATCTATACTTCAGGCCAACGGGCCATTTAGCTTCCAGGCCACCTGGATTTTTCCCGATATCCCGGTGGGCCACTCCACCCTTGCTTATACTGTAAGTATATCATATATATCCCAGATAAATGCAAAATTTTCAATTTTATAAAACAATAACACTAATAACCTGAAAAACTAAACTATTGTAAATTTATCATTATTATATAACTAGCCTCAATTTTACTTGTTAAGTATTTATTATATAATTACTAGTTTCTACTTATTTGGAAAGACTCATCATTAAACATGTAATGTTGTAACTTTTTTGTATCTTAAATAGTAAAGTGTTAAAGATAATGAAAAAAAAACACATTCTTTTAGCATTTTTGATTTTGAAATGTTATTTTATTTCTAAAACATTTTTTCTTATCTAAAGAATACCTTTGTTATTTATTTCTTTAAATAGGTAGCTATTTCATCTGGGTTCATATAACATAATTTAATAAAAAAATTAACATAATTTAATAAAAAAATTATTTTATTTCAGATCGACAATGGCTTTACCAAACCTGTACAGAATTAGGTCATTTTGTTACATCTAATGAAGATGATCACTTATTTGGTAAAACCATTCAATTAAACTATTTTATTGATAGGTGCAGTGATGTTTTTGGAAACTCGTAAGTTCATAAAACAATTTCTGGAAAATTATATTTTTAATTTTTATTATAGTATCTAGTGTATTTCAATAAGTTCTCGAAAAGTGGGAGGATAATTTGGGAATTTTTAGGTCCCTCAGATTCATAATAATACGCAAAATTGTCTCTATTGCACATTTATAATATATTACTTGTACTTCGAGACAACACTTGAGGGTGTACTTCATTTTATTCTAAAACGGTGTTTGATGACGCTGATTATGATAATTTATTATTTAAAGGTTAGGTTATTATTATTTACCTAATACATTGCTATACAAACTACTATTATACCAATGAATGTTACATATCACAAAATCACTTTTATCATTATATTTGACCAAAGACTTAAACTAAAATAACAAGATAACTTAACAACAATATAATTTGATGCTATTCACCATTTATAAATAATTCAATATTTACATCAAAATGCGTAGATAGCTGTAAGTAGAAATTCTTATCAAGGACTCTTATTATAGAATAATTTTTATTTATTAATTATTGGTAAGCTACATGACACATGACAATATTATGGATTGGAGACAAATTATTTCTCGTTGACTAAATTAATCTCAGATACTATTTGAATAGCACTCGAATTATGATGAGCACCAATGTACAATACGATAATTAATTATAATTTAGATGGTAGTCTATTTGATTTGTATTATTTATGTGGAATATGAAAAATGTATCAAAATATTAAGAACAATATAATATTGTATTCATTTTTTTATTTATTTTTTACAGCTTTAAAAGATTAATATGATTTATAGTATGCTGTGAACTTGTGAACTATAACGGCTATAAAGTTCTATATTTATTTATTAGTAGCGCATCCAGGATATTATTTTCTCTCTGACTAACACGCTATATAGCAAATTACATTCTCTTAAAGTCTTTACTAGATTTCTCATAAATTTAGTATGCTAACGCAATAGGTATATAATATTCAAAAATTTTGTAGCAATATTTTTACAAACCAAAATGTTTACTTATGGTCATGTCTTACGTAATACGTTCACTCAAAATCACTGAAAGCAATTTTAAATATTTCTAAAATTTTAGAAAGGGGTGCAGCTGCTCTACCATTTTGGTATCTCTATATTACATAATATGCCTATACGTTTCGAAGTAGTACCTATTTAATATTTTTACATAATAAAAAAAACATAGTCAATTACAGCAGTTGGCAGTTTGATTTTTTGTGGTTGACATATTATATAATAAAATGTTTATGGTTGCTGATAACTCATGTATGTTGACTGTTAATACATTTTTGGGCCGTATTATGATACCGGATAGCTTAATTTTGAAATTTATAGAATGAACATAAATTATTCCGTATAAATAATTTAATAAACATTATAATAATATGATATTTTGTTCGTTTAGATATGACTTTAATGCATTAAATAAGGCAATCAAAAACTCAAATTTGATGTTCAAAAATTTAAAAACAAAAACAAGCCGGGTTATTTATTTACACGGGTCTATCGATCCATGGAATAAATTAGGTCTTACTCAGCCACAATCAAATAATTCCGTTTCAATTTTCATTGAAGGTAAGTTATCTTTAAACTTTTATTTATTTTAGCTCATTAAAAAAAAAAAAAAAATTAAAAATGTCAATTTAATATGAAAACAAATTATTTATTTTTAGGAGTATCTCATTGTGCAGATTTATATCCTTCTACTCCATCGGACCCTCCTCAGTTAACTAATGCTCGCAGAGAAGTTTTATATTATTTAAAAAAATGGATGTTGGAGACTAGAAACGTCATTTAACGACATAACTATATTTGTCTGAATTATATGAAATAATATTTGAACAAAAAACATCAATACTTATATCAATTAATATTTGTATTTTATATTTTTATTTTAAACTCATATTATTATTATGTATTTACCTATAAACACAATTTACACAAATTGCCCTACTGTTGGTTATAAGTAAATATAGTAATAAGTGTTATATACAATATACAATATCTACAAAACTATAGAATCAATTTATATACATACAAAACTTTTCATTTATCCTTATAAACTTTTAAATAAAAGGTATCATGTTTTAGTAACTAGTATATAATTAGTATCTAACTATAAGCGTAAAGATTAAGTATAAATTAGGAATCCTACAGAATTATCGCAGCACTAAACATAAATTCAGTTTTTTTACAAGTTCTTAACATTTAGAGTTTTAACTTTAAATACCTAAAACTTGATAAGTGACAACTTTATACAAAGTTTCTCTTAAGTAGTTGTTAACCGAAAAAAATTGAAAATCGGAAATTTTTTTTATAAAAATTTTAAGTTTAGATCTTGATGAAATTAGTTATGTTTTAACAAAAAATAATGATTTTAGCTATTTTATAATAATTCAAAATAAATATTTATCGTAGTTTTCTAAAAGTATTCGTTACTTCATTTATAAATATATAGATGCTATAGATATATGTATACATAATGTATATACATTTAAGAAACGAGCTTATTTAATTTAAAAGAACTTTACAACATTTTTCAAAATAAAACCAGTGAACATTTAATGTATAAAATATTAATTAATAAAAAAGTAAAAGCTTGTTTTCTTAATGTTAAAATAGTTTTTCTCAATTATCTAGTTCTTATGACAACTAACTATGGTAGTAAAAGATCATTCTTTAATTTAAAATACATAAAAAAAAAGATTGCGCACTTTTATTAATGGAATCAGACTAATTACAAGAATAAGCTCAAAGTGTGATGTTTTAAGGAAAATTAATTTTCAAAATTCAATTGAAGATTTCATAATAATATCAAGAAAAGTTTCAAACATTTTATTTTAATAATATCATTTAAAATTATTATTTTTATTATTAATTTAACTCTCAAGTTCTTCTTATTATATTTTATTACTAAGTAAATTAAACAAGCAACATATTGAAAATATTAATATTTTATAAAATTATTAAAAAAATGTATTTTCTTGTTTATTTATTTTAGACCTTCATAATATATTCTACCTATGGTCATCATACTGCTGAATCGCCCCTGATTCACATTTTAATTTTCTAAATATTTAGACTAATTTTATGCTATTATTAAAACCTATTATCATAATTCTACGATATAATAGATTATTATCGTGTTGATAACAACTTATAATATTATATGAAATAATTTAAATATGAATTATATGTAATTGGTTTTTGGTAAAAATTCGTTCAACCTACCATATAACTGATTGAAGATTGTGTGAATAGTAATATACTAATACAAATATAAAATAAATCATAAAATATAAATACTATTATTATGCAGATTAGGACGAATAATCACTAAAAATTTAATGAAATCATATTTAATAGTGAGCAATGGTCTTTTAAAATGATTAAGTGACCTGTGATTGGTTTATTAAATGTTATAGAACTATATTAATCAATTTTTTTATGCGACCTGGCATTAGAAACTTAAAACTTATTTTGAACGGAGACGAGTTGTTTCCACCCCTCAGAATTGTATTTCGTATGATTTATCATTAAATAAAAATGTAATCTATTATATTAATCTATTGTTAATAAAATACATTCGATTTTCACTATACAGAAAACTGTAAAAAGAGTTCGCCGAACTTTACGTGCACTGCAATTTATTATATAGAAGTATTATAACTATTCCTCTTATATCACATTTTATGCCATATCCATACCAGTACAATGAGAAAAAACGACTGAACATTTTTTAATTATAAAATCATTTTTATTTTTATTCATACAATTTTAGTTTTAAAGTAGACACACGGTGCATGGTTACAATAATCTTATTGCTCTAAATCTTTGAAAAATACACTTATGAAATATTAACAATTAAATAAATACTTGATATTAATAAGTAGGATATTTGATATAACAACTAATTAATACATGACTTAAATCTTTATTATCCTTCTTTTTAGGATTTTCTTCTAGAACACATTAATACCTGCGATCTATTGACTATATAGGCGAATGGATGAATCGTATTACTTATCTAGGTCGGATAGCCAATAGGTAGATAAAACCAAAATACTTATCCAAGTTTCTAATATATTATTGTTTCCAATACTTATAAAACATAATTTAAAAGAAAATTATATAATTTTACTTCATGTACTGTAATCACTCGATAATTCAAGAAACTCCATAAATTCAACTAAATGCTTGGTCCCCTGAGAAAACCTCTATAATTAGAAGAATACATATATATTTTGATCCCCTCGATAATTCAAAATGTCTGTCAACGAGAAATACTGGACAATTCAAAATTTTTTTCTAACACCTCTATAATTCGAATTTATTTATTATGTTTAAACTCATACCTCATTGATGTACTCGTAATCAAACTATGTATGTAATAACAACGACGATAAAATATTATCATAGTTTATTACCTTACCTACCTAATCTAGACGTTAATCGTATCATTAAATAAACCTCTGAAATGTGTTGCAAATTTTGAAAACGTAGTTAATCTGATTATAGGTCCTGTAAAATATAAGTTTTTATCAATCGCCGACAAAAAAAAAAAAAAAAATGAAGTGATCACAGTAGTTGAAGTTGGTGAAAAAAATTTTGCTTTACGTTCTTATATTCTAACTTCTACGCTTTCAACTATAATAAAACCAAAGGACCATCTTACATTGATAATTACATTTTCATTGACTCCTTACTTATCGAGGATCAGATAGAGAAAATGTGAGTAAGGAATTCTGGAAGAATGTTTTATGGCCTGGTTTACTCAATGCACGCTAAATAATATTCCTATAGCAGGACCTATTTTAAAACAGAAAGTTAAGTTGTTTACAACCAGCTTAGGTATCACAAATGTTCAAGCAAGTGAAGATTGATTGGAAAATAAAATTTTTCACCTTTTTTTAATTCAAATTATTAATTTTAATTTAAACTTTCGGTAAATCGAATTTTTAGCTTGTTACCCTAAATTTCGAATTATTGAGTGACTACTATAAAAAGTTTAAAATAATAATTGAAGTAAATTATTAAATTATGATAGTTTAAAGTTGTAATGCTAATGTAATAAAATAATTAGTTTCAAAAATTCTACTCTAAAATATGTATCATATGACTTTTTTTTTCAATTTAAGCATCATCAAATTTTATAAATCATAACAATGCTACAATATTAATTCATATTGTTAATACTAATAGCATTGCATAATAATTTTACTTTTAGGTTTCATCAAAATTTGTTCTTTTATAATAAAAAAAATCTGTCAAGTTGGTAATTTTCTGCTATACAGTAGATTTTGATTATACCTCTTCATTAAGGTATAGATCACTGTGATGGAATAATAGATATGTTAAATTAAAATTTAATGATTAATCATTGTATTCAAAATACAATCTAAGTGGAAACAAGCTATCAGCCCATAATACGAGTAAATTGTATTATACATTTCTATTGTTTTTATAGTTATTTATTTAATTACGTATATGTTAGTATTACCGTATTATAATGATTTTATAAATAGGCAATACCTTGAAATTAATTTAAATATTTATAAAATGCCGTTGCGTATACTGAATTTTAATATAAAATAAAAATTTTTTAAATATCTATCGATATTTTTGAACTACAAAAAAATAAACAAAATTGTTATTCTTTTTAAAAAACTCCAAATGTTCACATAAATAGTTAACTACAAAATAATTTGCAAATTTTTATATTTTTAACGAAATTTAAATAAATTTTAACTACCAACACTTATAAATAAATTTGGCTTAAGTATTTTTAATATTTTAAAATTGTAAAAAGAAAAACTTATATGGAATCTTGTATCATGAATTTTTAAGCTTTTTTACTGAATGTCACTTTTTTATAAACACTTATAGAATAAAAATAAACAAAAACAGTGAATTTAAAATGTCTACAAAACTCAAAAAAATATTTTGGATATTATACTATGTATAGGAAATTACTATAATAATTTGGTAAAAATAACAAGTTTGATTATATTCGTATTTGAATTGCAATAAAACTACAACAACCAAAAATTGATTTTTTTCTAAAAAATGTTTACTTTTTACTTTACAAAGTATCTAGATTCACTTTTCTACTGGTAAATATATTGAAGATTAAAGCATTTTTACTGTTCCATAAAGTGATAACAGACATGAAAAAAATGATAGATCATTCAACGAACAATCTGAATTTAAAACCATATAATTTGAGAAAAAAATATCATAAATCGAAGTAGGTACCTATTGTGAGTATGAATATCTTATAAAAGACCATCATTACTTTATCAATAACGCAAATTAAGTATAAATTGTAGCTGAGCTAATAACTATATTCATATTATACTAATCTATAATATTGGTTGTAATTATCTCAATAAAAGTAAATCATTTGGTAACGTTCTATAATTTTTTTAAATGTTAATAGGAACTCATACACGAACGCCTTATTCCCGTACATGTGTATATTTATACTCACCTGCTATTCAACAGAAAATATTAGTTGTTAGAGCAGTACCTAGAGTTTTAGTATTGTGGGTCAGCTCACGTAAAGTAACTTTAGCTTATTTTCGATTTCCGAAGGTTTTATTGATACTCGGAGCGTCTTACGTTCCGAGTTTTATATTCCACAGTTGTCTAATTATTTATGTAAATATTGTGTCCCGTAAATTTATATTTCAATTTGTTTTGTGTTCTAAACATTAATTTATAGTCTAGGATTTGAATTCTTGAATTATTTCTGTCCCATTATTCTTTTTCTAGAATTTTATAGACTTCCAATTTAAGAAAAAAATAATTTGAACCATTTATGTTTATTAATTTTAAGTATTTATCTAGAGTATCTATTACAGTTTTATGTTTTTAACATTTTAATTGTTTCAGTTTTTTTTAAGTGAGACATTAAAAGTTAAAATATATAGTAGGTACAAACATAAAATAACAACGTTATTATTTACTTATCAGATATTAATTGTCTGCCAATAATTAAAAATATAATTTTTCATAAAAAATTGTTTTATTTTTTTTTTTTTTTTTATATTCATAAAATATTTTTAATTTCTAATGAGATCATCAAAATGCTATAATGATAACAAATATGTAATAGGCACTATAAAATTATACTTTTAGTATATTACCAAAAAATAAATTTAATTTAATTTACAACTCGTTAAGTTTTTACAATTGGGTATGCATCTTTTTAACCTTGAATGAAATGTTTAAGACACAAATACAGAAACAAAATATCCCCAGTTGAATACTTAATTGTCTTTCAATTGGAAATTATTTTTTAAGGTTGATCCAAAACTTTACAAAGTAAAATTCTTGAATATGTATATAATATACAGATTATAAGTAAGTAAATTTTGTTTTATTTTATATTTTATGTAATTTGTACTGTAAGAATATTTCTTAAAATAGATACTTTTTTTAAAGAAAATCACAAAAATGAATAATTAGTAATAATTATTGAGGCTATGGATTCTCAAAATATTATTTTTGATAATCACTTAATATTATCTAAGTATTGTCCAAGAATTAACATTTGAAAATAATTATAGAATACTTTGTTTATGTCACTGAATATATAAAAAAGTATAGTGAAAATACAGCTGTATCACATGTATCGTAATGTTATGGTTGAAAATTCAAACACCCCCGTATACCCCGACACAATATACCATAGCATAGCTAATACTTAAATATCATGAGATTGCATCATATTTAGTAGAATAATTGGTGTTTATAATTAGCTTTATCCAAAATTCAAAAATTAGTTTTTAAAGTTTTAGGTAGGTATATTATATTAAATAAAGTGTGTAGATTAGTATATGTATAATACAACAATAAAGTACCCTCTTTTGCTATTTTCTAATTTAAATAAAACTACTCTTATAATATCTAAGTAATAACTCTCATACTAATGGATTACTTACTACGTAAGTATAATTTTAATACAAGTTTTGACTTTTATTCAGTTTGAAGATATTAATTTGAAAAATGAATTCAATATTTTGCCTGTTGTGGTGCTGCCTTTGGTGGAGTTCGACAGCTTATAGTAGTTTTACAAGTTTAGTTGGCATAGGAGCACCAACTTCAGGTTTTATTAGAGCAAGATCTATAAAGATGAGTCTAGTTCAATACAATATCGAAGACAATTGGATTGTACAAAAACTAGATCATTTTAATCCTAATGATAAGAGAACGTGGAAACAGGTATTAATGTATTTAATTTTATATGATCAACTAAAACGTATTAAAATGATTCATTAACCTAAGTATTAACAATCTAATCGAATTTTTTAGAGATATCAAATGAATTCGGAACACTATAAAAAGGGTGGCCCAATATTTTTATTGATAGGAGGAGAAGAACAAATTTTACTAAGGTGGATGACCGACGGGGCTATGATAGAATACGCTAAGATTTTTAATGCTCTATGCTTTCAATTGGAACATCGGTATTATGGAAAGAGCCGTCCCACTGAGTGAGTGCTGTTTTCAGAGATACTAAAAATTATTAATTTAAATGATCTTAATTTCAATCAATTAATATTAACGAAT
Source organism: Melanaphis sacchari (assembly GCF_002803265.2). Lineage (NCBI taxonomy): Eukaryota > Metazoa > Arthropoda > Insecta > Hemiptera > Aphididae > Melanaphis > Melanaphis sacchari. Next base: position 48,151 of record NW_020270786.1, read on the forward strand.
AAATGAATACCGCTTTAATTTAAATAAATATTTTATTTCAATCAATTGCAATTAAATAGTCAAATTAACTTTAATTATGATGAGATATAGTAACAATATGTAAAGAATAAAAAATATTGTAAGACAAAATAATAATATATATAATCTAAAATAACAAAATAACTTTAGTTAATTTTTTTTTACAAAAATTGTATGTTACAGTAATTTGAATACTACAAATTTAGCATATCTGACTACTCAACAAGCATTGGCTGATATAGAAGTATTTATAAAGAGTAAAACAAACAAAAAATTAAGTGACGCTAAATGGGTAGTATTTGGAGGATCTTATCCAGGAAGTTTAGCTGCCTGGTTAAGAATGAAATATCCAAATATTGTACATGCAGCAGTTTCGTCAAGTAGTATTATAAAGACGAAAATAGATAATAAAGGTACTATATATAACGCATTGTTTGACTATGTATTTAATCTTTTACAACAAACTCATATACCTAAAGCACATACATTTTAAATTAAAGTATCTATTACTTTATACTATATGATTTATAGCAGTTTATTTGACTAACATTAACTTTTTTCGAGGTGGTCATTTACGAGAAATATATAATTTTGGGATGTTTTATTTCCATAGAATATTTTAAGGTTGCTCAAAAAGCATTATCAGCTTATAATCCAAAATGTAGCGCACACATAAGTGAAGCAACGGAAATGATTAGCGATCTTTTAAAAACCAAAAATGGAACGAAATTTATTGAAAAAAATTTCAAGTAATTATTGATTTATAAATTTATACACAATTATTGATTAATATCAAAATAATGGTAAAATTATAAACGTAAATTTTAATTATTTAATTACAGAACATGTAATCGCATAAACACAAATATTAAAAACGATATTAGACAACTATTTCAACAATTAGCTGTATCGTTTTCAGCAGTTATACAATACAATCGAGACAATAGATATTACGAAAATATTAACCAATCGTTTGTAACAATAACATCATTATGTGATATTATGTTAAACAAGAAATTAGGAAATGCAGTTGAGTATTTTATTAATCAGAAATATAATAATAATCATAAATATTTTAAATTTATGATAACGAACAGAGCATAATATTAAGGAACTGTCTAATAGCTGAATGTAGATTTTATTTTGTTATTTATAATATTTAATATCTTACTAGATACCTACTAGAAAATTTAGTAGAAGTACCCAACCTAAATATTATAAAAAATAGGTACTTTATTTATTTTTTTTGGTTAAAGGCAAAAATAATGTATTCTAGACTGTCAACGGAATTGAAATTTTAACTACTAATTCACAAGTACCTAGTGAAACTTTAAATATTATTAATTAATTAAAAAAATGTGCAGTGTAATAGGTACCTACCTACATGTTACAATACATATCTATATTAATATTTTAAACATATTTAAAATAATTAGTTAGATTGTAGTAGATAACAGCAGAACAAATTAAATTTTTCTAGAATCTTTTTTTTTTTAATAATATTTAAAGAAATCGAATTATCGATCTAAGTAATCTGACAGTATCAGTTGGTGCTTGTTAACTGTTAATATTTTTACAACTAAGTAATTGATATGATTTAATAAATAGTAATTGATAAAATAACAATTTTTAACCATAAATTTCTCAGCTTGAAAGATATATAGCCGTACACGAAAGTTTAAGATACGCTACTAATAGAAAATGTTCTTCCTATTCATACCAATCATCACTTGTTTCCAATGCAGAGATATCTTGGAGTAAAGGATATGTCGAATCAGGAGGTTAGTATAACGCAACTTTTAGATTAAATATAACTAATTTATCATAATTGATTATTAACAAAATATCTTGTCGAACTCGGTGATTCCGAGGACTGCGAGTAACTATATAATATAATCAGTATGGGATAATTAACACGCTACATAACTTCTTTAGAATTATTTCCCAAGGACGAAAATTGTGTATGAAAATAACTATTGATTAGTTACTTTTATAACATAACGCGTTACCGTTTTGACTTGTTTCGAGTATTGTGAAATAAGAAATATTAATAATACTAAATTAATGTACATTACCTTATTTATCGCGTGTCGTCCACCGGCTTGCTCGAGTAAGTTTCATTTGTGGTACGAAGTTGGCTCGGGAAACACGGCTTGAAGGCGCATCTGAGTGGATAAGATGTGACGACTATTTTACAATTTACAGCTAAACTTGCAGTAGACCAGCTCTTCGTCTATGTGCCCGAGTGCGCCGACAGTTGCATTTCGCCGATACGGTTCGTCCGACCTCGAGTTGTCGTCTTGTCGGTAACGTTCGCCGCGGTGGTGTCTCGGTCGGGACTTTCCTGCGGGTTGCAAACAAGCAATCCGCAATGCATGACACTAGGCGATTTTATACCAAAATTACGGTCTACCATACAGTGGTTTGGTCGCGTTTGGTGTTTGTGGGCTTGAACATCGTCTACAGTAGACGTTACCTCATGACTTGGGTAACAAACGTATAACTCAAAGTCGGTGTGCGGGTTCGTCTCCGTATTTCTCAAACAATTAGATTCAAAAGTGAAAAAAAAAAATAATACAATCAGCTGATTGAGTGTCATTCCTGTATTGCTCTACGATATTATACCATAGGGCATAGAGTAATATTGCTCTGTAAATCATACGCTTATTCAGCGTTGTCTCAGTCGTAGGTTGGCACCATGAAGAATAATCTTTATTCTTCACGGTTGGCACTCAACGCCTACCCGTGGGTCGGGTAGGCAATCGGTGACGAGGTAATATTATACGTAATTATTATTTTTATCGAGTGAGAATCGATGACATAGACAATAATACGTACATAATAATATAAATGGCGAGGTGGTTCCTACGAATAGTTCGACTTACGTAAGTTTGTGTTGCATCGGAGAGCGGTGGCAATCTTATAGTGGAGTACGATAGTCGTCGGATTCGCCGTGTCGAATGCAATGTGCGTGACGTGCGATGTCACACAATATATTTCACCGGTCTACGGATATAGAACTGTAACGTTGACTCGGGTGATTGCATCGAGAATATAAATATTTTCTAAATAGTTCATATCGTCTCTATTCTTTATGTTTCAAATTTCTTCGTTTATGTTTTTACTCGGTTTGTTGTGTGGTATTGTTTTTGTCGTCCGCGTGCGCGTTGTATTGTAATATTACTTTATTTTGTTAAATAGAGCTACTTTATTTGTTGACGCGTGTTCATATTTAATGAGAAAACTTTCTTTATTTCAGATCGACAATGGTATTACCAGCTCTGTACAGAGATAGGCAATTTCATAACATCCCATGAAGATAGTCACTTATTTGGTAATACTATACCATTAGAATTTTTTACTGATTTGTGCTCTGATGTTTTTGGAGAATCGTAAGTTAATAAAAAAATTTTTATAAAACGTATTGTATGTGTGTTTTGAGACAAAGTTCATTTCAAATATAAATAAATAATAACCAATGTGTACGTAGATCGTTTGTTGCACGTATTAAAGCCACGTGTAGGTTTATGATGAATTATGTTACAAGATATATAGCAAATTTTAATAAGATATCTTGAAAGAACTTAAAATGTTCATAGCGTCTTTAGATTTTTATAAGCACTTGCAGTTTCCCGATTAATTTTGTTGACTATAAAAGTTATAAACATTAACAAGTTTACATTATCAAATTGTAAACTAATAAACTTTTATTTTTCTTAAAAATTAAAATGTTTCACAAAACCAACATTCTAACACAAACTATGTTCTTACTAATAAGTTGCATCATAGGTTAATTCACTTTAATATTATAAAGTTAAAAATTGGTTATAGAAAGTTATACTACTGAACACAGTTTTCTACGCTATACATTTTTAAAACTTACCATATCACCATATTTTTCAATTATTTATAACTTGGTCATTAAAAAATTATCGGACATATCTTTGCACGTCTCCGAAACCCAATTTTCCGAATCCCAATTTGCTAATATTCAAGTCGCTGATTCCGATTTCTAAGTGTCGTTAATATTATGGTCACTTTTCGATGAATTGAGAACACGGTTAAAAATTAATAAAATTGATATATTCATAGAAAATTGAGACGTCACCTAAATGCTAATGTTTTCAAATATCGTAAAACCACTAACCAGTATATAATTTTTAGCAAACCAGAATATTGGAAAATTAAAATTCGGCGAAGTGAATATGAATAGTATGAGGAAACTACTATGCTAAATGACTTAACTAATTTTGAAATCTATAGTATTAACAAAAACAATACTCCAGAGATAATTTAATTAATATTTTATAGCTATAAAATTATTTTGTATAGTTTTGATATAAATTCATTGGAAAAGGCAGTTGAAAAGACAGCCATGATGTATCATGACTTAAAAAACAAAACAAGCAGGATTATTTATTTACACGGGTCTATCGATCCATGGAACGGATTAGGTCTTATTGAACCAAAAGCAAACAATTCCGCTTCAATTTTTATTGAAGGTAATTATTAAGCTTTCATTAAGTTATGCTATTTTTTTAAATTAAAAATTTTGATTAATATGAAAACAAATAAACAAATAATTTATTTTTAGGAGTATCTCATTGTGCAGATGTATATCCTTCAACTCCATCGGACCCTCCACAATTAACGAAAGCTCGTGAAACAGTTGTAATGTATTTAAAAAAGTGGTTGAATGAAGATGGACCTTGATTTTTTTCGTACTAAAAATAACTAAAATTGTAAATTTAACAGTACCTTAATTATAATATAAATATTTCTTCATACATAAATAAATTTTGATTAATACAAATTATATCAGTACATTTGCTTTAAATGAGTGTTAATGTATTTATTTGTAATAAGTAGGTACTCTATATAAAATATATAAAATACTATCCCACATTCAAATTGTATGTGAATAAATATTTTGAAAAAATTGTAGAACCAGAACTTCATTTTAACAGGCTATAATCAAAATATAAATGTATTCAAAACTTAATAACTATAACACTACCTATATTACAGTGGTCTGCAGTATTTATACCAAAGAATACTTGTCAATGTTCAAACTATAAACAACTCATTGATTTGAACACGATAAAACAATCAATAATTATGTACTTGGACTCATCAAGAGTTATAACTTATATTCACAAATGTAAAGAAAAAATTCTGTTGGCATTAATATTTAAATCTTTCACAATATTTAAGATCTCATTCGTCTGGATTTTTACCTCCTGGACAATAATATTTAGGTACAGCTAAGAAAAAGTAGATAAATATAGGTATATGTATATACGTTAAATATTAAACGTAATAGATAAATTGGTTGTTGTAGAACCACTTCTATACCTACTGCCGTTTTTTGTGTTCTGTTTATAGTATATACACATTATACGTACCTATTTATAAACGCGGTCTTATCTATTATGCCGATAATACGGCGCTCACGGTATAACTAGGTACTTATCTAGAAAAGTTTCATCGAGGGAATAAGTCTGTTTTTTTCAGCTATACTTTTCAAATAAATTCTCAACAAGATTTTTAATAAGTTTTTCTCACTGGAATTAAAAAATAAAATTTAGCGTTAGGATTAAAATAAATATCAGATCTTTTATAAGTTGTTTTTATAACAATTTGAAAAATTGAAATAATAAAAATGCAATTGACTCATTTATTTTTATAAGCATTTAAATATAAAATGTTTTTAAAATTTATTAAAAATCAAAATTTTTACAATTATTCTGTAGTTTAAAATTAAAAAAAAAAATTAAATTAAAATAACACATAAGAGCTTGACAATTTAATATAAGTTTTTTATAAATTATTTTTACAGCAGCCTAAATACACTATTAGTTTTCTAAATATTTCAAATTTAGATAATATTAGTAATTAGACAAAAAATAACGATTCTTCAAAGTATCAAAAATATTCAAACTATTTTTAAAAATTTACAAAAATTCTTTTTTACCTAAGATTTGAAAATTTAAGACAAAAATCCTTGTAAGTTTTTCAATTTGTATAGAAAAAAATTCCACCGGAAAGCTAAGTTAATTTTATGAGTATTTGAAGGTCAAATTTTTACGACATTAACTCTTTTAGGTAAACTACCTATTTATAGATATGAGAAACTTCCTATTTTTTATATAAATATTGATAAAAATTATTCATTGGGTCAAAGTTTTTGAAAATTTATGCAAAATCCCACATAAATAGTTCTTATAGACTATAGCTGTATAAAAATATATAGGTATAATTTTTTTGGTGAAAATTTGAAGTTTAAATATCTTAAAAAATACGTCAAAATCACAAAAATGTACAATTTACAAGCAATTTATAATGAAAATGTTATAAAATGTACAATTTGTATAGGTAGCTATGGTGTGAATATTTAATACAATGTTCCCCATCAATAGCTTAAACTGAAACTAAAATATCTAAAAGATATGTGACGATAAATATTTTATTTATTTAATTTAAAGTTAAAATTTTAAAGAAATAACATGATAATGACAGTGTTCATTATTTTGTTATAATTTAAAAACATTAGTTGTGGGCTTTAAAATATTTACGTGTGTTATGAATTTGATATTTCGCAATGATACGTGATACGTAGATTAATTTTAATATACCTATTACCTATTTATACCATTAACCAGTCACATTTTTTCAGCAATGTGGCTAAAGGGTATTGGCTAAAAAGTGAATTACAATAATATAGCCAGCAACACAGTATAAAATAATAATATATATTATTATTTATTATAATAATTAAATACTAATAATATAATGAATGCAATATTTTCGGCAAAAATTAGTTTAAGCCGCCATATTACTACCAGTAAAACAAATTATACTCAACTCATAGCCAGACCTACCAAAAAAGCATAATATAAAATAAACTTAGTGATTTAGACTAATATAGTAATATACTGTCTATGCTCACAGTCGTTTTTCATTACCAATAAATAATAATGATATATCAATTAATTCAAGTTGGACACATCCATTATGGTAGGACACTTCGATTTGTTTTGATCTTGTATTTTTATCATCACATTTTACTAGGTCTATGCAATTTGTAGTTTTAGTTTGGTACCCAAAATCTACGTCCAGAATAATGGTATACATAGTTTATAAATTTATAATCATTATACATATTATCAAACATTAAACAGCATTTTTGATTTTCTCACAAGCCAACGATTAAAATATAATTGTAGTAAAATTGTTTCAAAGAGTAGCTGATACGTCGACAATAAATACAAATTTCCCGCTATCTTTCGCCGGGTCTCCTTATCATTTTCCGGACATTTGCCCGCAAACAAACTCGCTGCCAACCATTGAACTCTATATGATAACTGGAATGCTCACCAGTCATAAGACCAATGTAAACATAACCGAGATAGCGTGTTAGAAAAAGACAGCAGATAAGAATGGTGTTGCTATCTTTTTTTATCACACATAGTTATATGAATTGATTACCAATACATTTTAAATTCGTTGTTCGTTTAACGTTTTGACTTTTGTTCTGCCTTCTGCGTTCTCAAAGTTTTAAAAATAATTAAAATAGTGTGTACCTACTGTGCAGTTAAGACTTAAAATGGTGAATTTTTGTAGTGCCTTTAATTGTGCTAGCTCTAGTGATGTTAGAAAAGACTTGTCATTTCACAAGTTAGTATTAAGTTATTATATGGTGTTATTGATTTTACTCATTGATATTTTTAAACAGATTTACATCTATTATTTTAATATTTAAGGTTCCCTCTTAAAGATAAAGAGAGGCTTCAAAAATGGGTGCATGCTGTTCGAAGGAAAGATTTTAAACCTAGTTCCAATACAACTTTATGTAGTTTACATTTCAATGAAACTGACTTCTATTCAGCAGTTGTAAGTGGGAAAAAAATGTTAATAAAATCTGCTGTACCAACTGTATTTGATTTCCCAAATCATTTAACTCCAAAAATTAAAGAAAGGAGAATTCTGCAACGAGAAGTAAGTAAATTATACAATTAATAAAAACAAGTATTTATATATTTTTTATATTATTACATGGCCATTATGTATTAAGAATTTTGTGTTCTTTGATAAAATTGTTGGATATACATAAGTTACATTAGTTAACTTAACAGATCATATAACTCCAAGGTTATGAATATAGTTAAAGTATCTACAAAGTATCATAGTATCTTTAAATATTTATTTATTTTAGGAAATTTGGCCATGAAGTATAACAAAATGTATTGCAGATTTTGTTTTTCTGGATATTTCCAGTACTAATATTTCCTAAATTATAAATCTACAATATTAAGCTTAAGTTAGGAAAGTAGTAAGTACAATCTAAAGTAAGTAGTAGATATAGCTCCAGGTAAATAGCGTAAGTACACTTTTATTTCAATTATGATTAATATTATAAATACTATGTTTATATTTTAATAAATATTATTTTACTAAAAATGCAGTTGTTATTTCATATGCTTGAGTTATGAACTAAAACCTTCTAACTTTCAATTTACAACTTAATTTATTCCCAACTTAAAATTTCCTATTACTTCCTTTATATGACAAAAAAATGCAGAAGTCTACAAAAAAACATGTTTCAATACTTGTTATATTATTTTAAATTATAATTATAAACTAATAAACTATTTATTTATCATTTAATTATTTATATTTTATTAAATTAATAAAAAATATTTTGTGGAAGTTAAAAAAAATAATGAGGTGCAACTACATTTTAAGAACCAAACTAAAATAATATCGCGGTAAAATATGAAATTAAGACATTAGCGCCATGTGCAAGACAAAGATAGTAACACCATTAGTATGTGCTATCTCATTCTAACATCCTCTTTCGGGCAACACTGCTTGGTGAGCATTCCAGTTATCATATAGAGTTCAATGCTGCCAACTAGTACTATAGACGTTATCTGACGTTATCACTACTCACTATCTCATAAGTCAAAATGTAATATTTGATTACTCGTAGCTGGTAAAATATATGCTTCGCCGTCGCCGCTGACTGGACTGGCATAGAAGCCAGAATCGTAATGACTAAAAACATCGAAATGGTCAACGAGTACGTCACAAAAACTTCATAGTTTAGTGTGTCGTGCACTCGTGCCATTTGAAGTGAAAAGTCTGATAGATCGTTTTTTTTATTTTTTTTAAGACTGATGCCTGGAAACAGCCTCGTAGTCAGTATAAGGATTCTATTTAAAAAAAAAAATTAGTTAAGTACCAAACATTCCACGTCCGTGTGCCGCCAAGCAATGATTTTTATGGTTTTAGTAATTGCTATTGCTGCCGTACTGCAGATAGCATTGATTTCGGTTTTCATCGGTGAGTTAGATTTTTATTGATCGCATGCTTAAGATTTTTATTACACTGTGGATGTTGTGCATTTAATTTCGTTGTCGATTGAGCATGTCAATCTATTTAATAAGTGTAATCCATTCACTTCAACGTTAAAACATTATTATTACAGCTTTTCAAATATTTGTGGAAACTAGAATGCCAAAACTATCATTTTCATGCCATGATGTTAAGTATAGTGTTAAATCCATTCATTATATTCGTTTTTATTGTTGTTATTATTATCTATGTCATTCACATAGACTTCTTAATCTGTGGTTCGGTCTGTTTTAAATCAAAAAGTTCTATACTACTTACCTACCTAATATAGAAATCTATTTTTGAACACAAATTTTTATTACCTATGGGTTTTAATTTTTTAAATTTACAAAAATTTAGGGGTTATAACAATATAATATATTGCATCAACTCATTTTTTTTTTTATATTCCAGGTGCTGGAGTTTATTACTTGGCTGAATTTGTTGAAGAACACACTGCATTAACAAAAAAAGTTATTAAATGGACAATTCATGTAAGATTAAATACGAAGTTGTTGTTTTGAACTAATGCAGTAGTATATTTTCATCAATTCTAATAAGTTGTGACTTATCATAACTATCAATTTGAATCTAATTATTAGAATATAAAAAATCATATTTTTTTATTTTTCTTCTTTGTTGTTTCTATAAACTAATTATAATATTAAATAACCTTAAAGTTAAAAATAAAATTGTTTCACTTAAATAATAAAATGTTTGTACATTTTTGCAGGTTGTGATAATATGTCATATAGGATTGTATTTATTTGACAATATACCTTTAACACTAATTGCTTTGGGTCTTTTGAGCCATATAGTATACTACTTTTTGCTCATTGACTTTCCAAACTTCAACTTAACATCACTGTCATTTATTTCGTCAATTATTCTGTTAATTGGAAATCACATCCTAGCTTTTAAATTTTTCCGACAGCGTTATTCAACATTATCAGAAGTATGTATACATTTTATTAACTTGTAGAATTTTATTGTTGTCTGATTAAACACATGTATAATATACAAATACTTTTTTAGGTTTTTTCATACTTTACAGTGTGTTTGTGGATGGTACCCTTTATGTTTATATTATCATTATCAGCCAACGATAATACATTACCTATCACTAATGTGGGTAAGTTGAAAACTTTTTCTAATTCTAAATATCTATTTATAGCCATAAATATATTTTTAAATTTGAATTATTTGGCATTGGTAAAGCGTATTACTCACCAGATCTACTATAGTCTATTGTAATTTTCCTCGGATAGTGTGTGCATAATTTAAAATTTGATTATACCAATCTATGATATTGTTAATTAGTGTGAATGACAACTACAACGTCCAAATATATCCAACTGTAGTATTGTGTTTTACATAAAATTGACCTTATGTTAAAAAATATAATACCTATTAAAAATGCTAAGAACTCTAGGAATCAAATATTTAATACAAATATTCTATAATTAGGAATTATTGCAAAGATATAACAAGAAATTTATGATTGTAAACAATTTGGTAGTACCAAATGATAAAAATGATAAAAAAATAAAAAATATTTGAAGAGACATGAGAATACAAATTTATCAGGTGCGTGCACTATTAAAAGATGTCCATGTTACAAATAAATTTTCTCTACCTATATAAACCTTAAATCTATGTTTAGACCAAATTTAAGAATCAAAATCTTCCTGTAATGTGGAATGTTTTTTTACTGGTCATTCTAAATCAACTATTATTGATTGGTTTGATTTATGCAGAGATCTTTAATGTTTATTGTTTGACAATCACCAAACAATTGGTGAAGAGAATAAGAATTTGTACTAATCAATGAATCATTACTATAGTGTGAAAATCACAAATAGAATTGTGAAACACATATTTTTTTCATACTTTAAGAGATAAAAATATTTATATTCAAACTATTTAAAGTTATGTTTTGTTGGCGATTACTATAGTATCATATTTGTGGCAATAAATCACAAACTAAATCTTAAAATACCCAGTAGGTCATTTATTATACAGATGATCATTATTTTTCTTCATCTTTTTAAATAATTATTAATTAGATGTGTTAAACTTTAGTAGCTTTCAGTTTGTTATATATCACAACCTTCAATAGGTATATTTGTTTAGTGACACTTTTCATGGATAATTTAAAAAAAGTCAAATCTTATAATATATTTACTGTATCATTGACAATAATATATAATATAATGTCTTGCTTTAAATATGTTATTAAAATTGTATACATGTACTTAACTTGTTTATTAATCCTAAAATGTTTAAAAAATAAATAAGTTAAGTATTAAAGAAAACTTTTGTATAAAAACTATATAAATATTTTGATTACAAAATTACACCATTGTTTACATATTATCTGCAACTTAAAGACATTTTTATATGAGTTTATAAATGTTTTAAATACATTAATTAAAATTATCAATTTTTAATTTTTATTATTATTAAGTACATGTATAGACTATTGATTAGTTTTTGAATAGGATTGTGAAAATGAAGTAGTATAATTAATGATAATACAAATAAGAATATGTCATACCAACATTTGTTGTGTCAGTCTCACATATTAATTCTTAAATTAAAATAGAATTATTGTTTTTAAATATTAAACAATAAAATAGCATATGGAATAAAGATTTTAGTTAATTAAATTCACAATTGAAAAGTTGTTCCACCGTGTATTGATCATCTTATAAGTAGTATAGCAAATTGTATGTTCATAAGAATTTATACTACTTTATTATTTTTATTATTAAAATCATTTACATCTAAAATAAAATGTTAAGACTATATAAAAAAATGTATCCTTACCCCCTTTTTTAATACTTTAATTTTGAAGCAAGATTTTACAAAATAATTACAATTTTAAAATAAATACCTCATAACTTACTTCAAAATCTTTTAAAAGATTCCAAATAATATTCTAACCTTAACATTTTAAAATAGGTCAATTCATTTTAATACTAAAAACAACTGAGTAAAATGGATTCTTCTGAACATTAAATTTGGTTTGGGTTTTGTTAATAAGATGGTCAATAAATAAGAGACAACCTCTTAGTATTTTGTTTTAAGAACTGTAAATTAAATAAGATATATTATTTTATTTTTTAATATTTGAAAGTGATGATTTTATCATAACATAAGTAATAATAAATTTTTAAGACTAAATAAAACTTAATTATTACTAATAACTTTCTTAATTGTAGTATATATTATTACAGATCAATAAGACTATAAAAAATTAATAAAACATATTTTCAAAACAAAAATTAAAAAATATATTTCAATTAGATATTAATGATATTATATTTATAAAGTATTTATTACATGAGATTTTTAATGTATATCTTACAAATATTTGTTGATAATTATTAATTAATTGTAAATTTTTACAGATGACAATGTAGTATCGCATTATTTTACCAATCGTAAACGAAGTTATAAAATAAAAAATCTTTTTACCTATCTTGGTGATATTACTGGTAAAAATAATCATTTGAAGTAATAACTCAACACGAAGAAATGGTATTTATAATTTCAATATATTATATATAAGTATAGAATTATTTGTATATTTATGTGTTTAATTATTTGTAAGAATATTAATTACCATTGTTATCTATTTATTTTAATAAAAGAAAAAGACTGTTAAACATACAGTTGTTCGATATCAGTTTATAAATGGTGTTATTACTATTTGACGTCGATTTATGTATTTTTCTAGTATATATTCAAATACAAATGACACTAATGATGATAATACACCTTAAACATATCAATAAAGAGAAAAATGTAATAAATAAATAATTGTTTATGTAAGTAGACTCACCCAATAACAGAACAATAAACGATCCTTGCATATCATCTAAATTTACTTTATGATTTGTTACTTCTAATTGTGTATTAGTCCAACATTGATCTTTTTTGGGTAAAGTGTCCACCAACCATTTATTTATAAGACCAACCTTATGCATTTTTTCAATCCTGTAATAACATTAAAGATTTAATAATAACAATTTATACTTTTATATTTAAACTAAAAACATGTTGACAAAATGAGGTTAAAATTTTTCTCTAAGAGTACTAATAACTAATAAATATACAAGTTAAATATTTTAATACCTTTTTTTCTTACACTAAACATTTTTTTATTATTTAAAAAAAATATATTTGAAACACTTGTATTGTAAATTGAAAAACTCATATATAGTAAACAAACTTATGTTATTTTTTTTTATAATGTCTACAAAAAAAAACTGTGATAGTACATACCTAGGTATTTTTTCGCATTTATATATTTACATTTGCTTAAATTTAAATTATTTTGTTTTGATAGAAAATAAACTATATTATTAATATTTTTGTTTTAATGCATAATTTAAGATGTATACAAGCACTGAGCAACACAATATTTACAATTGAGTTGAATATGTGAATTTATATTAAAAATGATAGATCTGTGTTAATTTAATGTTTAATTAAATCATAAATGAGTGAACTTCTGTTTTTACTTTTTATCTTTAAAAACATAAGTTTATTTCAACCTTAATCCAAATAAATTATTTATACAATGTATTTTTAACTTATTTATTGAATTATATTTACTCTCTGTTTATTCTGCTAAGATAAGGGCTTTCTTTTGCTAACATCATTGCCAATTTTTCCTCTGCAAAATCTTCATTTCCTGTAAATCACTCTTAAATTTTTCATCTACAATTATAAGTAAAATATTTGTTAATTAGTTTACCTATAGCAAAGTCACATCTATTAGTTTTAAGAAAATCGTCTTTCATAATGTACATCAGGTTGGTTCGACGATGAATAAATGCATGTTTACCAGATCTTACTCTTTCTATAACCGACCGTGACAACTCCTCATGGTTTTCAGCATTTTTAATTAATTCTTTGACCATCGTATCATCTGGTAATGACTACTCATAGATTAAATAAAAATCAGACTATTAATAATATTAAGATATTAATAGAAATATTTCTATAGCTGTGCCACTATCCATAATATTTAATATCTTGTTTTACAAAGAGGTATTCTATCAATCATTTAAGGGATTTTTTGTTATTCCGATTTATAAAAATAATGACAAAAGCATGTTTTCAAACTACAGACATATAATATTTCATTTAAATTTTAATTAACAAATTTGAAAGTACTTTAATAGATAGGTATATTTAGTATATTTATACTTTATAGGTTATTAGAATTTTTAAATTAGTATTAAATTCTTTTACAATAAACAATTTGATTTTTAGGTAATTTTTTTGATAAATAATTTATTATACAATTTTGTAAAAAATAACTCAATATAATAAATTTAGTGTAAGTATAGCACGTTAAATAGTTAATTGTATACAATATTTTACTATCTTAGTATATTTATTGACAATAATTTAAAATGTGATGTACACATTTATTGAATCAACTAGTAAAATGTTGCTATATTTATAAAGCTATTAAACATATTTTAAATTAAAAACTAAAAAGTTAACCTACATTGCAATAATCCAAATTTATCTATTTTTAATCTTTAATGTTAACACTAATAATAATATATTAATATCATTATCTTTAAAATTAATATTTAAGTAGTATTAAAATAAAAATATAAGTTCTAAATAAAAGTTCATTGAATTTTACATAAAATATAAATTAAGTATTCATAATTACTTTTTGAAACTATTGAAATACAAAACATACAAAAAATATTATGAATGTTTTCAACTATAATTTTTTGTATAATTATGTCAAACACGATTCATCTACATTAGTAAATCACCCATTATTATTATTATTATTATTACTAAAAAAGTTAATTGTTAAATAAATGAAAAAAAAAATAAAAGTTCATTAATAAGGTATTATATTATGATCTATTGTTATTTTCTTTCCTCAGGCACTTCTTATAGCTTTTAAGGAGACGTGTTTTAATTAATTTTTTTGTGATTTGTTCACTATTATTAAAACAAACAAAACTTAGTAGGTACAACAACTTTATAATTGAAAACATTTTTCAACAATAAACAAATATTATAATTATTATTATTATTAATACTTTAAAATAAAAAAGTAGGTACTAAACATTTTATACTATAATAATCACTATTTATAGTATAATGTTGAATTAACTAATTACTATTCTGGTATTATATATTTTTTTAAATATTTATGAAATATTAAATTATTATTAAAGTCCGCATACACTTTGACAGAAAAATTATATTGTATTAACGACTCCATGGTAGTTGTAAATCGTGTAAAAAATGTTATCATTAGATACCGTATAAGTACAGGTAGGTACTTGAGTTTTATTTTGAAAAATAAACATATAACATTCTATTTCATAGTTAATAAATAATATATCACGTAGGCGCGTTACGCTACGTCTCCCACCATTGAACTAAACTACAATATTAATATGATCATTTTCAGAATTTGCATGATCTCTGTTTAAATACTTACAAAAATACATAGGGAGGAGGTAGTGTAACGTTAGTGGTTTTTCAATATTATATCTACCTAGTAAAATATTTACTAATTGCATCGTAATTCAAGAAAAACTATTGCCTATTCAATAATTAGATATTTAAATATAATAAGTATGTATTGTAGCTACTAATAACGGTAATAACGTAATGTTTTGAAAATGTTCTTACTGTGAGTAATGAATGTAAATTTGATGTTTTCGGTATTCCCCATGAATACCCTTGAGCCTTACGAGCCATCAAATCGGCTACATTAGACACCATTGTATCCATTTGAGGAAACGTCAAATACGCCACTAAGTTTCCACTGTAGGTGGTAACGATGACCAAAACGAATAACCACCAGGTGCCAACTACCAATCGACCACTATCCGCATCAGGTAAATAGGCTCCTCCTAGTTTGTAGATAATCAATTTTTAATAAGTCACTAATGATACAACGATAAATTGTAATGAAGATTAAACGTATGGTTTTCAAAAATTAAAAATTAAGTATATCATTTTCAGTATGCTTTTAAACATGTTTTGTAGGATCGCATTTTTAAAAATTTTTAACAAATATATACTGAATCGTTGAATCAAAAATACTAAACTTCTGAACATATCAATTGGTAGGTACCTATTAATATGATATAAATATTGGATATAATGGATGTATAATATAATATTCTACATAATACATTAATACCTATTAATTTGAAAATTCTACATAAGGCGTATAGAGCATAGGTATTTAATAGACAATAATATGATAATTGATAAAATATTGTTAAATTGTCTGTAAATTAATTATTTTTAGAACTTTTGTTATAAGAATACTATGATTTATAAACGATATACAGCCTAAACTAATTTGATACCTAACACTATATCTAATATAAGTAATATTAGGCACAGATATACAATATTATTTGATCGTACCGGACAAGAATAAATAACTTAAACTTTTGAGAAATTCTAGTTATAGTTATTATCAGCTATTGACTATATTGGATTAGAATCGGCTGTTAAAACCTACCGGTATATAGAGGTAATTGAAGATTTTTATCAGACTTACCTTGTTGCAACAGTGCGCCATAAACATACCAAAAACAATTTAATGGTGAGTTAAGACCGCCTTTTCTACTTATGTTGTGATATTCATAGTATGGACTTAGAATATGAAATACATTCAATATAGGACCCATTAGACCAACCACAATAGCTATGCATAACCAAGTCTGGAAAAATTATAAAAACTGTAATAACAAATTATTTATTGTTTAATAATTTTGCGATATCAGTAAAATACCTATAGAATAAGTTATACTTAAACATTTAATCAACTCTTAAAAATATGAAAGTACACTAATTAGGCTATATAATAATATTATGAAGTGCTTAAATTATTAAAAAATATATTATAGCCTATAGGTATATCCGGTATAGATAGGTATCTAGTACCTACTTACATAATAATATATTGTAAAGATGAAGAAAAAAATAAAACCGAACAAAATTAACTTAAAAAATTACAAAAAAAAAAAAAAAAATGTAAATACGTAGGAACAGCTACATAGACATTAAATAGTTATATGTTATATTACATAAATAGTGAAAATACTTAATGATATAGGTCTATAGGTAATCTATTATTACAGATATTCTTTATTATCTTGTTATTAGAGAGTGAGTTATACGTTCTACCGTATAACTCCTAATAAATTAAACATTTAGAACACGTATTTGTGTACCTACCAATCTACATTAATAAAGAGTAATGTGTGTGTAATTGTGTAAACGATCCACAACCATGTTTATCGTACTCATGATTCTAAAATTTTGTACATAAGTAATACTACAATCAAGCATGTGAATTTTAAAGCTTATTTTTAAATTTTTCATTTTAAAGAGGGACTCACACAGGAATTTCTTAGTGCATCAAAAACAAATTTTTTTATTGGAATAAGTTTGTTATTGGTTACAGCCTACAGAAAATCAAATAATACAATAATTATTAAGATTCGATTTAATTTTAAACATGTATTTTATATTTGACTGAATTAACCCAATTTATGCAGTTAACATTTAATGGAGTTTAAAAATACCAAATCCACAAGCATATGATTTATCATAACTCATGAGAAAGCCATGCAACACCAAAAATGTTTAAACATGCTCCAAAAATGTAAATTTTAACCAAAATTATTAAATAAATTGATATATTATATTTTCATTTAACATACATGATATATACAGATAATATAGGTACTATATTAACGTAGTGAGTAGTGACGACGTAACGTTAAAACAATTTTAATGTTCGGATATACCTACTCACTATCTTATAGATAGTTTGAGTTATTTTATTAACCAACAACCAATAAAAATACCATTCTCCGTGATCTAAAACCATTTCAACTTCATCGTAAAAACGTAACAATTGACATACATAAATTAATCATAAAGAATATGATAATAATACTATGACAACATTATATTTAATTTTATAGCCTTATAGGTATTCCTTATTGCAACTTAATAATATGGTAATCAGTCAAATACAATTTAGTACCTATGTATAAGTATTACATTACCCTTTAATAAATTAGTATAGTATTAAGGTCTATGGGCATCCACCCGCATCTTTCTAAATATACACTGTCTACTGCTCTTGTTAAACTCATATTATAATTTAAAAGATTTAGCATATTTGAATTGATACAAATCGCTAATAAAAATATTTCTATAACCTAGGTCCTAGGTAAATAATTATATTTTAGCATTGACGTTACCAATAACGTAAACGGAGCAGTAAACAACAAAGCTCGGCTTAGTTCCTTTGGTTTAGCCACTAAAATGTGATGTGGCTCTAGACTTATGTGTGTTGTATAGTTGATAAATATTTGGTTCGTTTCTTTTATAGCAAATGCAGCTGCTGCAATGAACACCTAATTTGTAAAAATAAGCTTTCAATTAATCATTATACACTATTAGAATATGTATAATGTAAGTATCTTTATAACATGTTAGACAAGCAAATAAAAATTATTTTGTCGAATTTGTTTTCTATAGCTATAGACTTACTCATTCTATAAATAAATCAATTTTGTAAAAATAACGCACATTTAAATCAAAAACAAACTACACCTAGTAATAACTTGAAGGAATAACTATACAATGAAGTAAAATAGTCTAACTCTAAAAAATTTCCAAATCGATTTAATAATGTATTTGACATACGATTTTTATTTGAAACTTACTCTTTCAGATCGAACGAGATCTATCATTTTATCCCATATGGGTTTTGAGACCACAGCGTCATATTCACCCAATATATTCTATGACATAATATTTAATGATTAGTTATTAAAAATAAATAAATTAAGAACAATTGACTTACATTTTGCATAAACAGAGCTTTCGTAGTATTCATTTGATCCGAGTGAGATATGACAATGACGTTATAACTACAAAATATTAATTCTCATTAAAAATCTACTACTTAAAAATATTATAATATCTATTTATAACGTATTATATTTTTGAAACACGTTATGTATAAATAATTTACAATATTTTCTAATTACATTTTTATTTTTACCTAAGTTGCATGTAATACATAGGTACTAGGTAGATACAATACATACGAGTATACGACTATACGAGAATAGATTAATAAAATATAATTTTTCAAATTTTATCAATTTCATTATTTTACAAAATGTACATAAACCACTAATGTAAGCATTATACTTACGTAAAATTTAATGTTTTTGCCAATTGATTGATAATATCGAAAACTAAACCACTATAACTTATTAAATGACCAGTTTTATTGAAATTTACGATTTGCCAAGGTGGAAACTGTAAACATTAAAAGTATATAATATAAAAGTAATAATATATTAATATTTTTTACCTAAAATAATATAGTTTGCCATGTAATAAGCTATGTAAATAAAATTATTAAAATAAATGAATTGGTATATGTACTGTTTAACTTGAAAATCGTGTTTATTGGACTATTAGGTAGTATTTAATTTTGTTTGAAATATTAAAAATTTATAAATTCGAATACTACTTACATTAAAAGT
Organism: Melanaphis sacchari; assembly: GCF_002803265.2. Taxonomy (NCBI): domain Eukaryota; kingdom Metazoa; phylum Arthropoda; class Insecta; order Hemiptera; family Aphididae; genus Melanaphis; species Melanaphis sacchari. Next base: position 68,157 of record NW_020270786.1, read on the forward strand.
AGCAATAGGTAATGATATTCCTCTAAAACCATTCGCCAAATGCAAGAAAAGTGGTTCAGTTAGCTTTAAACCAGTTTTTGTATTCCAATAACCCACTGGAAGAATGTAACATCCATGACCAAAATACTCTTGGCCCCAAGTAACACCAGAATCAATGTGCCACATTTGACATGTTTCACATATACCGGATTCATTCAAACGAAACTATAAACAACATACAAGTTTTTGTTTTTTAAGCAGCTATAGTATTTAATATTGATTTTTAGATTAATTAAATAGAACTAATTACATTTAATAAATTATTTAAAAAAAAAAAACCATTAAAAATATATTATATTTATATTTATTTTGTATGTATAATATTTGATGTACATTAATGTTCCCCGACCTTAATCATTTTTATATTTTTTTAGTAAAAAAATTCAGTTTAACAAATAAATTGTAATTATTCATTACGACTAAGTATGTAATTTACAAGATTACAATCTTGATTAGTATATAAGGGGAAAAAATATCTCACTAAAATTGAGGCGGTTTGCCATCTATTGAAAGTTCTATAAATAGTATGTATGACGGTTAAATTAAAAAAAGTTAAAAAACTCTAATAAATAAAAAATAAAAATAAAATATTATATTATTAATAATTATAGTTATAAATTCTTAAAAATAATAAGATGGGTAATTAAAATTTTTTTATTTTGATTATCACATTTTCAATTAGTCTAGGTTTAAAGTGTACAACTGTCAGCATGTGTATTCATAACTATACGTAAATATTTGTTTAATATCTCGATTTAATAAATTCTGAATATCTATGTTATAAATATAAAAATTGTCAAGTTATATCCAAATAATAAAAACAATGAATATAATCACTACCTTTTTTATTATTATATACATTTTACTTAGTTTTATGGTTATATTTTACCTTGATGAAAGATACCATCGATTGTCTCCTATCAATTTTCGATGGTCTAATTTCATCCCATTCTTCTTCTGATACTCGTTGTGATAACTCTATTTCTTGTTGAATCAATGCACTGAAGGCCATTATGAATACAGACATTAATTCATCCACCAAACACAAGATACCACCCTTTAAAATATGTATTATAGTAAAAACTAAACAGTAAAATATATAATATTTTTAAATCATAAAGAAAAATACAATTTGAATTATACATATTATATATGAGTATTGTTAGCATATTGTTTAGAACAATGTGTGTAAAAGACATTGAAGGATAGATAATACTAAAAATATATTCAGGATTTTCAATGAATTGAACACTTAACTAATTGTCAAAAATATAGGTGTACATGGAATATGGAATGTAAAATTTGGATAATATATTATTATATAAATACCCAAATTTAATATAATGATTAAATTTTTTTTTTCAGATACTTAATAGAAAAATCCTAATTCATTATATTAAATACATACATCTATAGATTTGTTTTAAGATTCTACAATAAATGTATTGATTTTACAAATTAAATGTATGTGTGTTTTTTTTTCATTTAAAATAATTGAAATGTTACTTTAGATACCCGTATATTATTTTACGTACATACAGACATACAGTTATACGATTATCATGATGAAATAGTTTTTATTAATACATTTTATTAAAAAAGTTCTATGTTTTATACTTTTTAATAAATACATTGATTTATTTTTTGTTTTATGTAATTCTATGTATCTTGTGTCAAGTATGATCGTTATATTAAAGTGATTAAAATATATAAATTTGTAAATACGCTTTTGCTTTAAAAAATTGGAAAAGAACAGTCTTGCATTTATTAAAATCACAAAATATGATCTTATATTGAAGTTTTATATTTAAAAATCAATAATAGATATGATACATTTAATGGCATTCATTATTAACTTCAATATTTATTTTAAGTTCACTTTACTGATTTAGTTGTAGGCATTAAAACCAACAAAATACACCTAATTGACGCTGTAACATAAAAATAACAACTATATTAATTTTCAAGTTTAAATGAAAAATGTAAATATTGGATTAATATTTAGTTAAAAAGTATCTATTCGAGTTTTGTAAGTTACATTATTGATTTTAAATAGTATTATTTATAATTAATGATAGTATTGTATGTTGCACAAAGCTTTAAATAATCCGTTAAACATAAATTGATATTTCAAAATTATTTTACTCAATTTTAATTTTTTCTATTAAACATCTATTTAAAACGTGTTTCATTAATATTTTTTGAGTGCGTTTCTAGTATCTTGAGAAATAATTAACTAAGGATAATATTTTATTATTGAAGAGTTTTATCTATCATATAATATCATCATTTTTAACTTACGAGACATTTAGAATCTGTTTTTGTAGAATTGTAAATAAAAGATATATTTTCTCCTTCGCTCAATAGACTTGAAAATGATGATATATTACTTCTAGACGAGTCTATATCTGGAATAATAATTAGCCAACTATTTTCAGCAGTCATTAAATTCAATGATTTAGCCTAAAATTATAAAATATACGATATTAATAACTCGAATATGCAATATTTTATTCTTTATATATAATAATTCTTACCACATCTATAATTAAAGGTACATAATGAATACTAACAATGCAAATATAATTTGAATTCATTTCACTCATTTTTAAAAAATGTTCAAGATCCTCCATAAATAATTTCCTCCTTAAAATGTATGATGAAAAATTGTTATTTTTGTGAACCATGTAAGTATATAAAGACAAATCGATTACAAAAAATATAATTATTCATTATTTTTATATTGATTTGTTTAATTTTAATTGGTTTATTTGTTTTAAATTTAAATTATTATTTATACGAGTACACAAATGATCTTTAGCATCATTGAATAAACGTTTTAATGGCGTTAAAATTAGTAAATAGTAGATACTATAGTACTATACCACAATTATTACTTAACATAGACCTATTCCTTAAACTTAACATTGAATTTGATATTCTACTATTCATTACAATACTTTTCAGTTTGTATTTTATATTTTTATACCAAATACCAACTGCATCAGATTTTATATCATCCAGTCATTCGAATTATCAAGATTAATTAAAAGTTATCCTATATCTATCAGTTAATTAGTATAATATATAATGTTATCGTAAATTTTATTTTATCTGAAACAATTTTTCATTAATTTAGCAATCAAAATTATTGTTAAATATAGTATAGGTATTTATTGGATAGGTATAACTTATTAAAAGTAAAAAAAATTTTCCAAATAAAATAAATCAATAAAAAAATTTTATTAAATAAACCATACTAATAATAGATACCATAATATTTTACGTGAAATACCTACGTGAAAGACCCGTGAATGAAAATATTTATAATTTATCGTAATCTTAAATTACTATCATAGGTATTACTCGTACCAAATTTAACATGTCTGACATGTATCGTCTTTTATTGTATCTTAAATTATTAAATTATTAAGTGTTCATTTTATAATCTTAATTTTAATAAATTAAATAGTATAAATTATAGGCTATATTAAGGTTAAATATTTTAGTCATAAACTTGTAACTCAAAATATAGTATTTTAATTTAAAAAATAATTTGTATTGAATGGAGATCGTTAGTTAATAATATAATAATATAAAAGTATTAATTTTTAGTACCTTTTCCACTCAGATCCTTGCGTATAGATTTCAAATATAGCTACAGATGGTGATAGAATATTACTTGGATAGTGCTTTGTTAATGAGGTGACAATATGTTGTACAATGCTATCACCTAAAATAAAAATATATTAATTATTTTATTTATGTGAAGTTTTAGGTATATTATTCTTATCTGTGTTAAATTGTTAAAATATAAAATAGTTAAAAAAAATTACCAATAGAATTGTCATGCATTAAAATTGCTGATCTCCATGTAAACGCATTTGACATTCTTAAATCCAATATTAATTGAGATAGTTCTGATTGATAGGTAGTCAAAGGAATAGTAATTGCCTCATCGGTTGGTAGTCTCGGACAGTCAGTATCTAAGGAATAATTAAATTATTATTTTTTAAACATAACTAATAGGACGTAATGGTTAATGACCTGCAGGTATTGGGGAATATCATTTCACTTTGATCAATTTAGCATTTTAAAGCAACACGATAAAACATTAGTCGTATAGTATACGGAAACCCATTACAAATGTATTGTATGGTTTACTTTAAGTGTATAACGCTTATACTTAAGAAATAATTATTAATGTATGTTTTGACAATTTTAAAAGCTCATAAAATAAAGCTTACATATGTATGCAGTTATTTAATAGCTAGGTAATAGTTAATATAATTAGATATTCAGATATATCTTGAAGCAGAGCTGAAGCGAAGCCTATCTGTACTCCTGGCCATTTAATATATTTCCGCTCTTATTTATTATTAAAGTTTAATACTCCTCCCTTACAAACACAAATAACTTTTTATTTCATTCCAAATAAGATATAGATACTATTAAATATTAATTTAATTTTTTTTTATTATTGTTTTTCAAACGTGTCAACAAACTAATGTTTTTACATTATTTGAATTCAAATTTAATCGATAAAAAATAATAACCAATGTTATTAATAATAACATTAGACAGTACTCATAATAACTGGTTTTAAAGTTTTAAAAAAAAAACTGACAAAATTCTTGACTTTAAATTTTTCAATAGGTAAATTTACCATTTTTAATGTGAAACTTACAACATAAAATGGATTTAGCTGAACGAAAATTTGCATATTTGTACATTTGTTTAAGAACGACAGCACTACTGCAGTATCCAGACATCACTTCCTAATAAACCATAATCTTGTTTATACTAGTATGAGATAACATTAACCATATAGTGTGTTTAATAACAATACTTAATTAATCAAAATTAAATCATGAAACAAATAAAATCATAATCATAAGACGAGTTGTTGTATGTTTAATGCTCATTAGTCATTGTGTATATTTATTATATAATTAATACTTATTAGTTGTAAGTAATAACTAATTACAGAATACAATATTAGATTAGATGACTATTTATTTGAAAACCCGAAATATATCCTTAAATACTTAATAAGAAATTGTTTTGTAAATTGTATTTAAACAAAAAGTGAAAATCTGTATTTTCGATATCAATAGATAATAATTAATTTGGTCGGCGAAGTCCTACCCCTACCTTCACGCGGTGCTGACTGGTAACAGAACTCGTTCCAGCTAACGGGGGAGGCATAGAAGGAAAACTGTATAAAACCAACGCCGGTCGGTCAATAACAGCGACCAGAGGACAAAAATCGTCCCCTAACTCCGGACAAAAGGCCGAAGACTCAGCCTCAGAAGGTACTCCAAAAAGCAAACCCACGCGCGACCCACCTACACCCCAGTAGTTCCATACGAAACTGCCCCCCAGCAGTCGGCTTGCCCTGGGGCGCTAGTAGGATGCCCACAGCTAGGTTGGTTACCGTCTGAGTGATCTCGGTTGAAACAAAAAGGCGTACGGAACGGGACCCCGCACGGCTCCGCCGACGGAGCTTCTCGAGCTGAGCGTAAAAAGACAACGGAGAAAAGATGGAAAACTGCAAACCAACGGTGGCTAAAACCACACAGGCCACAAGGGGCCAACAGGACTCACAGCCGGAAATCCGGAGGTGATCAGACGGCAGCGCCGCCGGCGGCTCGACCGCACCCTCCCCACCTTCGAAACCGCTCACGAGACTCGGGAATTCAGGGCCTTAGTAGGACTTCCACAGATCAACCGGGCACCGTCCTGTCGTCGCAGGCGACGAATTTGTGGACGCAGACGCCGCGCTAGGTTGTGGAACGAACGGTTCAGAGACCAGAAGACGAGGCTCCTTCCTCAACAACATCGAGAGAAGGAAGGAAGCCAGACCGAGAGGTGAGGCTGGCGGGCTAGCAAACCGGGCCGCGAAGGCGGAGAGGTTCATGACTGGCGGGCAGCAAAGCCTGGTCGAGAACCTTCTCAGGAAAAAATTGGGCCATAAGCAAAAAAGATTTTAAAAAATTTTTCTTATATTCATTTAAAAATTATAATGTGCGCCCTTAGGGGGCAATGATTCTAAAAATTAATTGTAAATCGTATTTTATCTTTAATAAACGATGGCGGCGTCGCTGAAGTAATGCGAAAAGCAGTCGCCGCGGAGTCGTCGGTTAAACAGTAAAAAAAAAAAAGTAATAATTAATTTAAAATAGCTTATATTTAACAATAATAAATACTAAAATCACTTTATTAAATATTAGTATACATAACACTGGATGGTTAATTATTTTGAGAGGAGTGATGAATGTATTTTTTTTACAATTACTTGTATTTTTTGTATATAAATTATTTTAACTATTATTTTTCGTATGCCATGATAAAATTTTCAAAATATTTTGATACTTTTTATGCTATTTATAAATATTTATTTAAAATGTTCTACTTATTTTAGTTTTTAAATTTATGTATGATAATCTTTTGAGTAAAAAGCTTGAACATTTAATGCAAAGATTCTCATATGTTCTTATTACTGCGATTTAAAATAATTGAAAATAATATTAAATCACTATTCATTTAAGCTTTTTTTAAGGAATTCAATAAAAACAGGAAAATATATGAATTATTTTATCATTAAAAATATATAACATTATAAATATTAAGGATGAAAATGTAATTTCAAAAGATTTGATGACTGTAAATAAAAAAAAAACATTTAACTTAAAGCCTTACATTTTTATAAGCATTTCACTAAATTTGTTTGATTTATGAATATGGAATAATAATAATAATAATAACTAATTACTATAAATATATTATGTGATTTATTTTTTAAAAATTCATATCAACTTACCTACCATATCATTAATAACAATATAAATATAAGATAATCCTTATAGAAATACGAATATATGCTTAAAAAATGATAGACTTCAGAATCATTCTTCATTATCATGTAGGTACAGACGGTACAGTGATTTATCTTAACTTAGATGTTGAAAATATTATTTAACGTTATATGGTGAACTAATAATAATTATTATGTTACTATTTTCACCTCTTTGAATAAAAAATGTAAACATTATCCACTAGGTATATTGCAGACCAAACTTTGTTTACTAATTACTAGGTACTAAAATATGAATACCTAAATATTTGATTTAGCAATTAATAAAAAAAATGTTATCAAATATTTAAAGTTTTTTTTAATTGATTTTATAAATTATAAATTGTATACATAACCTGTTATTGAAATGTACAGTATTCCATTTAATCCTTCGAATTCAGCTTTGTAGTATAAGTCCCAAACATCTTCACAATATGATACAATGAAAATCGAAACCATATCTGAAATTAAAAATAAACTATACTATTTAGTATTTTCTTTATTTTATAAATGCATTAAGTCCTCAACATCGACTATCGTGTATAGTGTACAGCAGACACCGGTGGCAACCCGTAGCCCACGTGCTACATGTGGTCTTTGTAACTTTTTTTTTGCAGCCCTCGTGGTGTTTAAAAATTTTAATTTTATATTTCAAATTATAAATGTGAAGTATTAGTTTTATGATTTCAATTCATGGCTATTATATTTTCACAGTTTAAGCTATGATATTATTTCAACTATTATTGTCAAATTTATAATCTAATAACATAGTAATAATATAGTGACATTCCATATACTTACTATTACTTATTAGATTACAATGATTACGACAAATATGTTTTTCTGATTATTAATATTAAATGTTTTTGTAGCTATATTTTTAGTGTAGTTTATTTTCAAACTTACCGACATGCAGACATCGCTAGAAAATTTTAAATTTGAATTAAATAATCTTAAGTGTATTATAATTATTATTACAATGTTAAAAAATGTAAAAAATGCGTGATTGTTATATGTATTCAACAAATTATAAAAGGATTTATATATATTTATTTTTTTTTATCGAAAATAAAGTTGAACTGCTTAAACTGCTATGTTTAATTTACCAAAAAACTAAATTATCTGTAAAAGAATATAATATTAAACGTCATTATGAAACAGAGCATAAATTAAATATTTTAAGCCAAAAATTATATTAGAAATTATATTTTAGTATACTTTTTTCATGTTTTTATTCAAAGCAATAATCATAATAATATAAATTTTTCTCTATCAGTATATTTTATTCAAAATTAGTTGATAAGCATACCCAACGTATTTTTAATAACGTTTATTTTAATTTTACTACAGACCTCAATGAAAAGTTGATACGATATCAGATCTCTGATGTACACGTATAATTTAAAAATACAATTTTCGCTCAAAAAATGTACAAACGTTAAAATCTGCTTTCAAATATGCAATTGAAATCCAATCATTCTCTCGTAATTCACATTCTATCACATTCTATTGACTATTAATTTTATTATTGATAAATAAAATATAATATACATTATTGTATATTATACAAAGTATTATCATATTAAAGTAGTAAGACTAGTTTACTATTAAATAAAATATAGTTTCATGAACAAAAATGTTTTCATTTTTTTTTTTATGTATTATTGAATTCATTGGGATATAAGTTATAACTACCTATAAAAGATCTGGTTGATAATAATTCTAATAAATTTAATTAATTTGCTAAAAGTATCAATGTATAATAATTTAACTTTGCTTTACCTCTCGAAAGTTTAATGTTCGTTTTTGTATAGATTTCGACAGATACCCCAGCTTGTTTAAATACATCTTGCTTTAATTTATTAATGTATCCATTAATAGTATTCCAAATGTCATTATTTTTATTTGTAGTAAACTTTGGATTTATGACTATAGCTGAGTTTAATAAAATAATTCATATAAATAAATAATATTAAAACTAATAATATAATTTTAAACGACGTAAAAATATTTATATTTTTATTATTTACCAACTGTGTCGTTATTCCTTGGACCAGTGTCAATGTTGTAAATATTAAGACCATTACAAATCGTAATAAGTAGAATGTTCTGTACAATAATAATATATACCTTGGTTAAAATCATCATGTCTGAACAACTGCCTGCCGTTCTAAGTATTACTTTAAAAAATTTGACTTAAAACTGTTTTCGGTACCTACTATTAGATACTATCGAAAATATAATTGAATATTAAATCAAATGTCGGTTTGTCATATTTTACTTTAATAATTTCTATAATTTTAATTTTCGATAAAAATTATACTCTGATTGAACTCAAAAGCCGGCAATAATATTATTAACCATATGAACATTATCAACGATCACGCGACGTAGGTTTTGTGAAGGTACCACACACGAATGTTTGTGGAAAAAAATAATAGTCTATCATAAGGGTAGTTTCGTTCACCTCTAGAAAAGAAACTAGGTCGTGTAAATAAATAAACTGACAACCTCTTTAATGAGCTCACCAAACAAATAAATCATTAATATAAATATAATAACAAAGGAATAATTTAAATGTTTTATTACCTATAAAACTATCTAAATTGAATTAAATAAACATATAAATAGTGAGGATTGAAAAGATTTTTCATTTTTCTACATTACTTACAACAGTTAGTTATAAGTGTTATATAACTTATGAGAATAATAATTTATTAACCCAAGTATATATTGTTCAAGCTAAAACACTATTATTTCAAGAGCCCGAATTTAGTAATAAAACTATTATTTAGTTAAAAATTCATATCTATGATTTGAATATTTATTAAATCAATAAATATATTAATAAAAATAATTTCACTCAGTCAAAATTTATTACAAAGTACTTTATAATTTTTTAATATCCATGTCCATTTAGAAGTATCATTACAGATACATATAATAAGTATCTAAAGTTTTTTTAAAGTATTTGAAGTTAAAATTTTAACAAAGTTTAATATATTCATGAAAATTTAAAAATTATTTTTAAATTCAAAAATATGTAAAATGTTTAATAATTTAATTTTTTAGGACTAATATTTAAAACAATACTCCTTATTTTTACTTTATACAGTAATCGAAAAATCTAAAAAATATACAAACACATTTTTTTATAGGCATTTTAAAGTCTGGATAAAATTAGTTATTAAAAGAAGAGTAATGAATTTAATTATTTTGTTATATAACTAAAAAAATAAAAATACTATTCATAGATTATTGGAATTTGTGACAAATTATTATATTTTATAATTTTGTATACACAATTATATTTTCAAATAATTATTAATTCCACTGACAGACTACCGAAATATTAATACTAAAACAAATTACTTGAATAGCAATATAAAAATATCAGATTGCTAATATAGTTAGAAATATATGTGTTTAATGTTTATATATACAAACTAACAGATCGTTTTTTACTCAGAAGTCAGGATCGTTTTTTGTATATACCATGATTTATTATTAAATTCAAGTTTAACACATATATTATAGTAAACTATACAGTAGAGTGGTTACTGGTTAAATACCTAATTTTTTTATATCTGTCATTGCGTTTTGAAATAGAAAATATACTTAAATTTTCAACATCAAAGTGGTTTCTATAGTAGGATATTCAATATTGGTTTAGTTTTTGTTTTAGGAAACAGGGGGTCAAAAGTAAAAATTTGGATAGTATTAAGTATGCATATACGATACGTAAATCGCGTAACATTAGCAAAAATAATATTTTTATTCTGTTTTATTCAATAACACGTACTAATGTAGTATGTACTATAGATAACGGCATAAATAGATTCATAGTAAAAATATCCTAACATTTAATTTAAATATTTTGAAAATTTCATTGTGCCATTGTGCATAAAAAATAATATTGTAGCTTATAGGTTCGTAGTAGTACCTAACAGTTACTATATTTCTATTATTTGGATTAAAAATGTTCAACATAATAACGTAAAAATCGTTATTTTTAGTTTAACAATAATATACAATATCATCAACATTTTAACTTTTAACTTCTATACAAAAATCACTTCAAATATATCTTTCATATTTTTAAATTGTTATTCATAGGTAACTACAAATTATTAAGAACCTTGTATTAAATTTTCTAAACGTTTGACCAAACAATAAAATTTAGGTATATCAAATTAAAAATTTTAAATGCCTATAAATAATTAAAAATAAGTCTTCTATAAAGTAATAACTAATAACTAATATAACAGACACAAAAATAAAATAAAAATACATTGTAAAATCAATACATTTATAACTCTGCTCACAACCTAAATTGTTTATGTCTACTGAACGTTGAAAACAAAATATTTGCTTAAAAAAAAATAGATATTATCGTAAAATAAGTATCTAGTATTCTAGCATTTAAATCCATTCAAAACTCAAAATAAAAATAATAATTTGTTGTTAGTACTTAGTAGGTAGTATAGCGAGTATAGCGAGCTGTGATAACTCGTACTCACACGTACACACACACACACACACATATTATGATTGCAAGTATAAATGTATCTATATAGTAGGTAACGTATATTTTAAAAATAATAATATGAAAGGTACCGTAGGCCATGAACATGTCAATCAGTCTCTGCTACAATCTTAAAATAGCATAGGAAGATTCCGCAGACCATACATAATCATTTATCCATATATTATGCATAATTATAGTATGGATAAAGTTCTCCGTTAGTAAAGTTGACACTTTAACTGACAAGGTTTTGTCAGACACAAAATCACAGAGCTTGTGTCATTACCTCTCTAGCTACCACAACACAGTCATTATTTTATTGTCATTTTGATTTGAATTGTTTTTCAATTTTTAAAACATTTAAAATATTTCTTCAAAAACTCACAAAACTGCAGTGTTGGAATTATTTAACGTTCTATTAATTAATAATTAATCTGAACACAAAACAACTGATTGTACCTACCAACGCAACAATAGTAGGTACTAAGTTTAATATCAATACCAACTTAGTACTATTAATAATTGTATTATTACGCAAACTTTTTTTAAAATATAAACCAAGTTAATGTGTAAGCTTGTGGACTTAAAAATAATAATAATAAAAGTTAAGTACCTAATTCATTAATTATAAATTTCCATCCTAATTCTTAACGGTAGGTAAGCATACTTACTATAGGTACTTTCCGCCTCAGTCGGATCGTTTATTGTGCAATTAAAACAATAACAACGACGCGCAAGTCATACAAAATAATCTTCATTACAATACATTATAGGCCGCTTACAACAACATGAGACAAAGTGGATCTGCCGTGATCGTCGTTTCACCCATAGTACCATAAGTATATGAGGTGTCATGAAAAGACTTGGTTGATGACACCTCCAACAGTATCGTGACAGCGAGACTATCCTGTTTCGTGTAAACCACTTTCCCACGAATTGCGTTGCACGCTCTTCATCTTTCTCGGCGGAAGAAATGTCCTGTCCTCTATTAACTTGTAAAATACTCTATTTAATATTCTTCGGTCTCATAAAAAGCCATAGACCTCTCTGCCATATTGGTCTGAAACCGCGAAAGTAGAAAAAAATGAGCCACAAAGCATAATCTGGCACATCTACCGTGGTCAATGGTCAAGCACAGTCAAAATGTTATTCCGATGTCTTATCGAACACTTAAATTTGTTTGACAAAATAAATTAATAATGTATTTATTTGTATTAAAGGGTACGAGGCTAATCTAATTATCTTTTATAACAAGCGCCTAATATAACTATACAACATAATATCGTATCAAATTTTTCAATACACTAAGAAAGCCGTAGTTATTAGGATTTCACTAATTATACCTATGTTTTATTACCTACTTGTAGTATTGGTAAAAATTAAAATTTAGTTGACGTACGATACGCACACGGTCGCAGTCAACATCGATCATCAACGTCAAACCCAAAAGTGTGTAGTAGTTTTATTTGCAAAATAACGTAAACGAGCGATTTTATTGTGTAGTGATTTTTTTTTAAATAACATGTTTTATAATTAATTTTAAGTTATTATTTGTTATCATTATGTACATTTAATTGAAACAAATACAGCTTAGATCCCAAACGAATTTTTTTTCAATATGCAAAACAAACATCTTTAAAAAAAAAAGAATCAAAATACCAATTTTTATTTATAATATTACTTATTGGCTTACAAAATATTTACACGCATTCTTATAAGACATAAGCTGACATTTTGTCCAAGATGCTTCCCCCTCCCTTTCAAAGAGCGAGTATTCAAGGCAACCTCAAAACTCATTGCACCCTGTCTCGGACATTGGAAAAAAGTGTTTGGTGGTGTCCTAAGTGCTAGTGCAGTTTGAACGAGTAGTGTGGACTTCGGTTTTACCTATTAATTTGGTACCTACCTAACCATATCTCACACATATGTTAGTAATGTCACTCATGCATAGTTTTTAATACTAAAATATTAAATAAAATGTTTTATTCAGCGGTTGTACATTTTTTATTCATATTTTATAACATTATACATATTTAAATCTGCTTATTGGAATAAACTACTATTAGATATAATGACGTATTTTTTGGTTCACACTATCAATCTACGCGGCGTACACAACTATAATTGTTAGTATCACACTATGATAAGTACTATTGCTGTTGATAAGCTATCACAAAATTGTTTCTATCTCAAAAGTTTTATTTTACAATCGGCGCCTTAAAAATTTTTTTTAACCACTCGACATCGTTTATAAATTACGTAACATTATGCCAAAGGTTCCTTGTAGTTGATCACTTCTCTTTAGTTTGAAGCCATGTCTAGAGCAACGTTTATCAATTTAAGACGAATAACTAATACAAACACGTTTTCAAAAAACAGGTACATTTTTTTTTTTATCGTTGTATAAAGTAACAATTTGCTTGTATTTTTTAGATAATTTCAAATATTTTCATAATGTATTTTGCATATCAATGTATTAATATTTACTCAAAAAATAAAAAAATAAAAATTATTTTAGTGTCAATAAAAAAAAAATTTTTGTCCTTGATAGGATGCATTTTTTAAATTTATTTTTGTATTCATTAGTTATAAGTTAAAATTAGGTTTTTTTTTCGCCTACTCAATTTTAGCTAAACATCCGAGGTCATGTATTACAAAAAAATGAATAATTGTTAAATTTCACAATTGCTACTATACAATAATAGGTAGTATAATAAAATAAAATATTAAGTAATTGGTGTTCACATTAATTAATTTGTTTTTTTTACAATTCTTCTTCAATAATATATAGTATAGTATAATTTATTTCAAAAATACTAAATAAAATTATTTAAATTAAAATTATATTTTTTTTGGATGCTTAGTATCTGAAAAAAAAATCATTTAATATATTTTATTTTACATTTTATTTTACATTTCATTTGTCTTTTTTTTTAATAAAGATAGTTTATTTTTGATTTATTTATATATAAAATTTTAAAAGAATATTAAATATACATTCGTTTTAAATTACTCTTTCTTAATTTATTAATTATTATATTCCTAAATGATAAGGAAAATACATTTTTTCTAATAGAAATTTTAACATAGTGGATACTGCTCTCTGAAGGTATTATGTTATAAGTGACAAATAGTGAAATATTTTTTATGACCCATTTATTTATTTGTTTTCTAAGCAAGAATCCTACATATGCATTAATGTTTATAATGTATGACTAAACATAAACATGTTTTTTTTAAATATTAATTTTTATAAACAAAATTGTGTAAATTATTTTTTCAAAGCTTTTAAATTGACATATATTCTAGATTTAGTCTTAGAAAAGTAAAATAATACTCATTGTAAAGAATATTTTTCAGGATAATATTTTTTATTATGGGTACTTGAGATGCATTATTTTGTAAATATTATTTATATAAGCAGGTAAACATATGTGAAATGTAGTTAATAGTCTACTATAAGTACAATATATTTTAAAACTGATAATATTAGTTAAATTGTTAGAAAATAATTAGATAATTTAACAGCCGAAATTTTTTTTTATCTGTATACAAATATAATAGTATAAGTAATTGTGTTTGTATTTTTTAATTAGACTGGGCGGGTTAAGGGAAGGAAGCCTCTATTAATTTTCTTTCCAATTTTACATATAATATTTAATATCATTTAATACATCTATTCTAAAATGTAATTTACTTTTTTGCTTGTTTAAAATATAGAAAACAAATTACTATTTATTTGAATCAAATAGTTAAGATATATTTTCACCATACCTATGTCTATTAATTTAAATTATTTAATAAATAATAATAATTGGTACAATCAACTTTTCTAAATATTCCTATATTAAAAATAGAAAATTAGAAGTATCTTTAATATTATAATTTATATCTAATATAATTACTTTGTTAATTGTTATATTCAATATTTATAAAAAAAATATTTTTAGTTTAAAATTTTTGGATTAAATTGATAACCATTTTTTATTTTATTTTAAAATATTTAATTTAATATTTCCCTTTTAATTTGTTTAAATTTTTGATTATAGGGAATGGAAATTCATCAGTTTTATGAATGGCAAAGATATTTTCTATTCAACTAGTGGTCTTGCAAAAATAGCGATAACACCTAATTCTCTGTATTCCATACAAATACGAACATTTATAAATGTTTTTAATCCTGGAGTAAATAATGAAAAAAAATATAAAGAAAAACAATTGATTGGGTAAATTTTACATAATTTAAAAATTATTACTATACTTTCCTTTTTATTAATCAAATACTTAATTTGTAGATATTCTCCTGAGCAAATGTTTGATGTTATTCAAGACACAGAAAATTATAAACATTTTTTACCATTCTGTCGACAGTCTACAGTCAAAGTTAAAGGAAAAGATCATGCTAAAACTTATTTAGAAATTGGTTTTCCTCCTATAATAGAAAGTTATGTATCACATATAACATTTCAACGCCCTCATATGATTAAAGCAGAATGTCGTGATGGAAAACTGTTTAAATATTTAACAACTCAATGGAATTGTGATCCTGGGTTAAAAGATAATCCAAATACTTGTGTCATTACTTTTTTTGTGGCTTATGAATTTAAATCACAATTACATTCAGCGTTAGCTAATATGTTTTTCAATGAATTAGTTAAACAAATGGAACATGCTTTCTTTGTTGAAGCTGGTCGACGATATGGTAAACCTTGTATAAAAGCCCAAAAACTTAATAATTAACTGTAAATTAAATATGTTGTTTAACGATTCCAAAAGAAGTAACTAATGAAAGTACTTCCAAGTGAATAATTTTTGTTAAAATTTTAGTGTTGCCTATTGTTTATATTTATTTTGAAGAGAATATCTAGAAAATTAATTATCCATAGTTAAGTATTTATCATTGTTGATTAATTACTTAAGAAAGTAAAAAAAATATTAATAAAAAGAAAAAAATCAATTGTGATAACATTGAATGAAAACATAATAATGAAAATAAATACTAAAATGTATTAATGTATATATTATATATTTTTAATATATTTACTTTTATCATAATATAGGCAGTAGTAATACATATGTTATGTTCTGTCATGTTTTAACTTTTAACCGGTGTTATTATTACTGATTTTTATTTGATTTTGAATGTTATTAAATATTTTGTTCTTTTCTATAATCCTTCATATTTAATTTTTATTTGTTATTTTTAATTTGAAAGGTAATAAACAAAATGGTTAAAATATATTAAAACCATTGATCTGTAACAATTTTTAATAAATTACACTAATTATATGCTATTTATTTATACATCAGTTAAAAGTGCCAAATTTAATCCAAATACTCTACATGTCTTAAATAAATTTCAGTACCATCCAAGATAGTCGATTTATATATATCTTTATCTTAATATGAACTATTGTAATTGAGCATAACTAATATTTTTATTTATTAGTAGAAAAAAAGTAAAACATTAGTCACATAATAAAGCAACATTATGGATACAAAAATATACATTTGAGAAAATTTTATATCAATTACTAAATGGTGTTATATCTTTAATACTTGAGCTTATTATATTTAAATTTAATTTACACCAGCTATTTCTATTACTATTGATAGCATAAATTATTTTTAAACGTTACCAATTTATTGTTATTAATAGGTATTGCCTTACTTATTTTATTATATTTTGTATATATGTATTATATAATATAAATTAGATTATTTCTCTATTTTGGTTTTTTTATTTAATTTCCGTACATACCTATTAATAATTTATTAAGTATTTAATAAATTATTATCATTGTATTGGCAACTTGGAAACTAATAAATTACAGTTGGATATATAAATGTCGTGAATTTAATCATTTTAGTATTACTAGACTAGTAAGATTAATTACATTATTAATTTTATCATTGATTATAGAATATGGTGTTATCTATGAATAATAATTAATATACTATATACATAGACCTTATATAAAGTCTATGACTGTATATTCTAAAATCAATGATAATAGTATACTACTGTTAAAATGTCGGGATTGACGTGATGATAAGAGTATAAGACACTGAATGTCTGTATATTGGTGCAAGCCGCAAGGTATTAAATATGATTTAATCACAATATTAGTTATCCAGACTCCAGAAAAGGGTTTTCATCATAGAAATCATTTTCTAGGTATTTTATGCAATGTAATTACTCGTAATATACATTTTCAATAATTGGAGATCTAAACTATTGCAAGAGGTTAATTATTAACAAAATGAAAAACATATAAGGTTAACTCCAACATAATTAAATTTTTTGTTTAACTGAACATTTTGATATTAGTTGTTAAAGAAATTGTTTTTTTTTAATTGGTTGTAAATGTTGACCTACTGCCGTGTTATTTTAAGAATATATAATAATTATAGCCTGGATTTAAATAGCCTAAAAAATAGCCAAGAGGTATAAGCTATAAAATAGTAATTTTTCTTTTTACATTTTCGTTTTATTATTTTATTGCAATTTTTAATAGATGCATTGACGATGGAATTTTGACTGATGAAAAACATCACTTTTGACACTGATTTATTCATTTTGAGTACACCAAAATTCATAATTAATTTTATTTTCTATGATAAGCTATTGTACGTATTAAATTGCAAGCAATTCGTTGAACAATGATGTAATCAACAAATAATAAATTTCCGGAACAAAATTTCTTGACTAAAAATTTTGAATTATTAAACAAATTTTATCCATAAAGTATACCTAATTAATAAATATAAGCTAAAAATTATTTGAAAAAATGCATTATGAGCGTCTAAACTGTTGAAAATATAAAATAAAAGTTTGTTTTAAATTCTCTGAAGTATAAAAAGAGATTTTGTGGTTGAAAAGCATTGTCTAGAATTTCCCAAAAAAATTGCATTTTTCATTCAAATCCAAGCCGTACTAATAATATGGAGCCAAATAATGATGTGTATAGACTATAGACCTATAGTAATTTTAATACGGTATATTTTAGAGTCTAATTTATACATTTGATGTCCTTTTACATTAAATACCATTATAATTTAAAAACATTTTACAGTTTAATACTGAAGTTAAAAATCAGATTAAATAATATCTATCATAATCAATATAGTAAGATCAAAAACAATTCAAAAGAGTATTGTACTTACCAAATGTGTCACAATTCTTTAATACATTTTTTTAATCGAAGTAGAAAATAAGAAATAAAAAAATTATAAAGTTCTTGGGTATTAATGATAGGTAAGTATTAATGTTAAACATATAAATAAATAATTATACAAAAAAATATACACATTTGATAATAATTCAATATTTAAAAAATATATATTATTTATTTTCATATTTTAGTTTTGAAAATAATAGGAAAACTAAAATATGACACTTCAGCTAGTTTTTATAAAATAAACGTTAAACTATTAAAATACATAGATAACTAAAAGTACTTTGAGCCCATTTACACCCATCATAAATAAAACAGGTACATAGATCATTTAAATACCTACAAGTTTGCACAATTCCATAAAAAAATTAATTAATGATAAATAAGGTACCCACTTAGTACTTAGGAACGGTTGATTCCGAGAGATACATGGAAAAATAATACCATTTAATTTAATGCATTCAAATATGTTTTTTGATACTATTGATAATATTTGGGAATTCAAATACGTACTTAAACATTTTTTTTTTTTTTTTTTACTACTAAATGTAATTAATTACCTAATTATATTAAATCTTTTTAACAATCCGTATGTATATACACTCGAGCAGTCCATAACCCATCGCCAACGACCATACCACGTTGAATACACCAGTTCTCGTCCGATCACTGAAGTTAAGCAACGTCGGGCGTAGTTAGTACTTGGATGGGTGACCGCTTGGGAACACTACGTGCCGTTGGCATTTTTTTTTATTTCAAATTAAAATTTCAAGTTCCTTAAGTATTTTTTTAGTTCATTAATTTATTATAATTTTTATTTTTATACGATTATCTATTATAATAAATATTATTTATTTTGACAATGTTAATAATATCTCAAAAATTAAAGTATTAATGGTTAAATATTTCTATAACTGATAAACAATTGTCTATATTAAAT
The DNA here is from genome assembly GCF_002803265.2 of Melanaphis sacchari. NCBI lineage: Eukaryota > Metazoa > Arthropoda > Insecta > Hemiptera > Aphididae > Melanaphis > Melanaphis sacchari. The sequence continues at coordinate 87,695 of NW_020270786.1, forward strand.
TATCTTGAGAATTATATTACGCAAAGAAAATACTAGCACTTACATACATTTGATGAAAATTTCAGGTACTTACAACATAAGTAAATATACAACAAAATAACAAAATTTGTATTGCCAAAGACTAAATTTATGTAAAAATCAAATCATTGTTTATTTTTCTCAATTATTAAAAAAAGTTTTGGGAATTTTGTACACTTCACTCCTAAAAGTACCATATAGATTCACTTTTTTTATTAGAAAATATTAAAGAAGATTGAAACATTTTTGCTTTTTTGGCAGATATAAAAACATTATTGTAAAATTTAATTTTAAAATACACTCATTGCTCCACTTAAAATCTATAAGGTGTTGCCTTATAAAGCCTAAGAAAATTATTGCTAAGTGTTTTATGACCTTTATCTTTAACTATTAATAATGATCATGTGCCCTTTATTGGCCCTTAATAAATAGACTAAAATTATTGACGAATATAATTGGAAAAATAAAAAGGAACATTGTAACAAAGACAAATGTAAATCAATATCAAAATTCAAAAATATCTTGTAGATACTTGCTATCTAAGTCTTACATTTGAATATTTTATGAAACTTCTTTGTGGAATTTTTACTCATAGTCCACAGATTATAGATATAGTTATTACTTATTAGTTATGCAGATTGAATATTAAATATTTAATTTTGTGAATTTTACAAATTTTAACTACTGTAAAAAAATTAATGAAAGACCCAACATTAAATTTCCAAGGCTTAACTTTTAAAATTAAAAATCTTAAGTACAAAAATTAATTTTAAAATTTTCATGATTTTGTAATAAAATACTATATTTCCACTAGGCACCTATAGTATAAATAATAAAATTTAAACTAAATTAAATACATTTTAAACGTCTCATAAAGAAATGTAACTTGCTCTTAAGATGGATAGATAGTATGCTACAAATAGAAGTCAATTTATGTAATTCAAATATCGCTTTCATAGATAGCGCAAATGATTATAATCAGGGCTCGGGACTATGCATTTGCATATTTGTTCGGGAAATAGATAAAATAAATTGGATTTGATACATATTTATTTTTTGATAGCAAAATTTCGAATTCAAAAATCTTTATTGGATGTTTTACATATTTTAGGTTTTTTTCTTCAGATACATATTGCAAAGATTTATTCATTTTTATTGGATATTTTATAAATTTATATATTTTCTAATTTGATTTGTAAGAAAAATAAAATAATATATTAATGTAAAATTTTCCTTTTTGACGCGTTATAAAAAAGTTACTTAGAAAACAAATGTGTAGATACAATATACATTATTCATTCTTAATTAATTTTGTCTTATGATTTCATCTGTATTAATGCTAATATAAGGCAATAATCAATAACGTGACTCCACATTTCATATTTCATTTTTTTCAATTCATTTGTACAAGTATGTCTATTTTTAATTAAAAATTAAACACATATTTAAACTCATATTTTGATGCACATTTAAATATTTTTATGATCTTAAGTGCAATACATTCCTGCCCTGAATATAAGTACGACGCGACGTTGGAAAATATTATATTATGCAAATCAAATACAATTTTTTTAACAAATTTGGGAAAATAATTTAACTAGAAAAATATTTTTTTGAAAAATATTATAAGTACCTAATACCTTTATTATAATTCAGTATTGTACGTATTTTGTCATATAAATTCCAAAATTTAAATCTTATATTTTAGTTTCATAGAACTATAAGATCATATTAAAATACGTTAAATTCATATAATCGGAAAAGTATTATGACAATCAAATCTATATATGATGTATATATGTATAATATAGAAATATCAAAATAAAGGTACAAAAGTTACAACCAGAAAATGTGAAGTGGAGAAAATGTATTATGTAGAATGTAGATGCAATGAAAAAAGTATGTCGTGCAGGATGAGTACATGCAAGGTAAAAACCTCATGTTATATACCTATTACCTACCTAATTATCAAATAGCATATTGGTTTTTATGCCAATGAAATTATAAGATTGACAGAACATATTCGTGTACCAAATAAAATAATAACATTAATTTAAACAAAACAATTAATAATTAATAAATTGAAAGATACATATTAATTATTATATGCCACAACAATTATTATGACAACAAAAATTTTATCGGGATAAACTTCTTCACTTGAATTTTAATATTTTGCAAGTATGTTAATTTTTTCTTTTTTTTTTGAAATCTACGAAACGGAAATAAGTTTTTATTAATAATTGTATTAAACTTTTGTTTTTCAAGTAGTAATATTTTAAATGTAATTAAATCTCTAAAATATAATTTATATTCTAAATTTGGAATGAAAATTTTTTCTAACGTCACGCACCAAAAATTAACTATTTTTTTTCTCGCGTGCCATTCAATAAAAAATTATAAAAACAATTATTCTATTTTATAATAGATCTAAATAAGGAAAAGTGTATTTATTGTAATTATGTAGTAAATTAATAAAAAAAATAAACAAACTTAAATTTAATTTTTGGGAAGACATCAACGATAATGAAAACATTCTTATATTATAATGTTATTATTTATTATTAAAAATATAATAATATACCTAATAAGAATTTTAATTGTTCGCATGTTCTGAACCTTTTTTCCGAGCAATCTTGGGCATGCGTGCACGGATTTTCCATTTCTGTCCAAAATCTAATATACTTTAAACTGATTTTGAAAAAATAGCGTTGTTTCAATTGAATTTTCGATCAAACACGGAAATTTATAGCTATTTAGCCAGACAATTTGGAAACAAATATAAAATTATGACTGTTTAAATAAATATACGGATAATACTGAACTTGTGTTATTAACACAAACATTAAAAGAACTTGCTTTTATGTTTGTGGAAAAAACAGATAATTAACTAATTATAGTTTGAAATTTATTATTAAAAATTGAAATATTCGATTTTTAATAAAAATTTAGACATTTTATCACCTGTTATAACATATATTGAGGTGACGTGGTTCAGAATTTTGGATAGAAGAGGTAAACGTCAAACTCAACTATTTTCAATAGAACGAATGTTTTAGTCATCTTCAAAATGATCTTTCAAGGAACAATGCTCAATGTAGAGCTGTATCATAATATATTTTCAGCACTAATAAATTGTACGAAACCAGTCATTCATTGATGCGTGTTAAAATGAGATCATGATATAACTTAACTAAAATGTTTTAACAAACAATTACTTTGCAGATATGTGCCGCAAAAAAATAACGTTGGTAGTAGGTACGCGTAGATATGTGTAACCAAATTGCTTTTCGTCGAAATTACCACGTCTCAGTGACGCGACACTGATGTCAGACGGAGTTTCTCATCGTGTCTCACTGAATGGTCTAACATATTATATGCCATAGCTATCGCCTTTGTCTTGTACGATTTAATAAAGTTCCTTTTTCTTTTACTAAATCCGACACTTTACTAATTCCGACACTTTTTGACATTTGTCATTATTTATGTGCAATTCAATTTCTACACATTTCTCGAGCACCGTATCACTAAATATATGTATTTTTTTTTTATAAAGCTTTCTTTAGTTCAGATTCCTATTGCAGGTCATGACATCAATACTAGACACCGTAGACTTTGATTATACGCGACATTACGTGTGATGTGAATATTTTACCGCCATAATGTCCACTATATATATCCACCTTGTACAGCAACAGCAGAATTTGACCTGCACTCCCGTATACCGCCCGGGACACGAAAATTCGCATGATGTGAGGCTACGCAACAAAGCAATAATAAGGCCTCGTGTAAATACCGGCCCTCTGCAGCACAGCGCCACGCCATCCTACGTTAACGGCATTCGGTGACAGTCACGGGGCTTTGCGAAAAATAAAATTATATATATATACATATATTATATAGATATATTTGTATGAACATAATATGCGTTTAAATTTAAACAAAAAAAATAAAATAAAATAAAACGACGACGCGTCGTAAGTATATATGGCTGACTATTTTGAAAACACGCCAATGACATGTAAAAAAAGGATATATAATAATAATAACTGCACGATATATACGATAATAAAAACCCGCGAAAACATTGTGTAATGTTTACGTATACCTATATATATATAGGTACACAACAAACAATAATAATGACAACGATGATAAAATGACGATGCACAAAAAGTTGTTCACGCTTACGTGCGCGCCAACGACGACCAGCTCGCCCGACGACGACCGGGTCGCGTGTCCGTGAGTCGTATACGTAAACTCTCCTCTCCCTCCCCGACCGCGCCGCAACGATGTGGGTACGCGCTTTTTGCGAGGTATGGAAAAAAAACGAACTAGATCAAACCGAGCAACACACACACACGCGCGCACACGCACACGCACATACACACACACACGCACGCATACGCGCGCCATGATGTGCACTACACCCCTAACTAGTACCTTGGTATAGGTATAAGTATATTATACATAATATTATATAATAGGTATGAGAGTGTATTATTATTTCGATGTTTTTTTCCCGTTGTTTTTGTTTCGGGAGTCTGAAACTCGTGCCAAGGTGAACTTTCGACAACCGTGACAGAGAGGGTGGGCGTCATTACATATGTATACAGAGGTAGGTACCGTTTATATTTATTCACATTATAAGTATATATATATGTGTGTACTGAATAATATGATAATAATACGATAGTTTGGTGGTCGTCAACTGCCGTAGTCGACAGGTCGTCTTCGAACTATCATAGTAATAACATAATGATACTACAAATAATATAAAATATATTTATGACGCGCGCCGAAACCGTACCGGTTGACACGGTGTACCGCCACGGCCGCCGTTAAAAATCCGAGCACACGATCGCGATCGCAATAGTAGTAAGTGTTTACCTGCTCAGTACAGTGGTTTTCCGCGCTTACGCAAGTCCCGGTATACCGCGTATACCTGACATCGACATAATTTCATTGTTTTGACACGGTGTCCGGATTTACGCGTATACGAATACACCGCGGCGTTCAATAAAATATACTTACAAATGTAGCGTACACGCCATGTCCGCGGTGTATCGTCCAAATAGAATGATATTATCACATTTATCCACACGATTGTCGTTACGTTAAAATATCATGCTGACGTTTTGACGGAGAACGTCGGTGGCGGCAGCCCTACGCACCGCACACAGTCACCCGTCGCGATTTACAAACGACGGTTTCGGTCCGACGACAATTATTATTGGACTCCCGAAGATATTACGCGGGCGCAAGTGCGCAACCAACTCTGCGCGCTACGCCAGTAAACAATACCAATAAAATATACGATACATCTGCGTACGTTATTACGATAAAAGACACCGCAGCTTCCAGCACCCCGGTTTGCAGTGTTCCAAATCCTCTCAGCTTCTGGACCATAACGAAACGTATCTCGCAGAGCCGTCCGCAGTACTCGGCAGCAGCAGCAGCAGCGGCGGCAGCGGCGGCGGTAGTATTATAACGATGATGTTATAATTTTAGCGCCGAACAATTGTCAGTAGACCGTAATTAGTAGGTACGTTAAATGGATATTGGTCAACATGGTTGGATTTTACACAACACACTTGTGCACCACGCTTAGACGAGTATTACAGATATCATAGAGCAGAGATTACCAATTAATGTTTTTGGTAGTCCATTTTAAGTTGTTTTGGACTACCGATATTGAATTGTACATAATAAATTACAGCAATGATATGGTTGTACAAAAAAAGAAAAGCAAAATTGCGTCAAAAGAAAAACTAATTTAATCCACCTGTCAAAAATAATGATTAAAAAAATTAATCTTTTATCAACTAACGTGCTATACATATAGTGACGCCATTTGGTAATCACGCTGCTAGAGGCAGTGGTCGAAGTGATTCAAAATAAGACGACTGTTAGTTGTTAAAATTACTTGTAAGCGGGTAGATACCTATACACGTCCACTTCTCTTCATAAAGATATAGTATTCTACCGCAATCATCATCGATATATATTTTATGATTTTATGGTAGGTATTGTTTTCGTCACAATTTTCATAGAGATACAGTATTTTGAAAAAAATAAGTGAAGGGTTAAAAGCTGTAAACTAAAAAAGATAGACAATATAATTCTTAGTTTATCCTCTACTCGGGCTCTACTCAAACCGTTGGATATATAGATACGCTATTGTACGTTCGCATATAAAACATACTTAAATAATATGTATATCACTCCGTGAATCTTTATACCACAGTACCCGATGAAAAAATCCCATTTGTTATCTGTCAACCGCGTGCCGTTGAGACGCATTATGAATAGTTACGATATTGATCGCTGGCCCGAGTTTCTGCGGGCTGCACCACGCTACGTCACAAAGTAGATTATAGTTATACGTATATTAGTAGTCATGTAAATAATATATTAGGGTCTATGTTGGTGAAACTATGCGTTCGTCTATTGCTACTTTCGTTGAACCATATATTATTTATATGTAGTATTAATTGTTACGAATTATCTACTAAAATAAACTATATTACTATGATTTATAATATTCATATTGGGTACACGGTGATGGACGATGGTCAAACATTCGATAATCTGACTTTATTTTATTTTTTCTGTCGTATTATATCGAAATAATACGTATCGTATACTTTTGCTTGACATAATACTTTTGTATCGATTAAACAATAACGGTTACTTTTATACCTACTTATAAAACGATTGTAATTTTATCCTTATTCATATTATATAGGTACGTTAATAGGTATCGTTAATAATTCACCGCGGGCGTAACTAAGGAGGACTTGGGATAGCTGGTATTTTCCCTAAGCACCATTATAGCTCTACCAAAATGTTTGAAACAAAATCGAAAGCCTGCAAAAGAAATATATTTTAGCCTCCCGCTTATGCACTCCAAAAGTTGTAATCGAATTACGTACGACGCGTATGTAGGTTAGGTTAGAGAAATATAGTTAGAGAATATAGGTATATAGTATAATATTATATTAATATGCATACATATTAGTTATATACATTTTTTACGTGTGTGAACACTGTGCAAAAAAAAGCTAATAGGAGAAGTTCGAGTTTTGTGAGTTTGGTTTTTACTTTTTTATCATATTAGTCTAGCTTATGCGTCAATTTAATTAATTGTACTACGTAGACAGAATAATGATTTATTAAATTGATTTTTTTAAAACTTTTTTGAAGTTATTTTGACTTAAAAGTTGGGTTTTTTTGCTTATTAATTGTTTGGATTTATAATAAAACATTTTACAAAATGTGTTCTAAATCAACGAATATTTAAAACATTTTAAAGGTAATGTTTGTACCTTAACATTATGATGTGCAATGTACGCTAATTTACTGAATCGGATTTATATCGTAATTTTTAATTTACGTACACATCTTAAATTTAGGACTAGATATAATTGTAATCTTTAATAGGCATTAATTATAAACAATTTGTTCATAGGTATCTATTAAATTTAAAGAATACAAATAAAAATTAGTATGTCTTATTATGGTTTTTAAAAACAATTTTTAATGCTTTTTTTGTAGTTTTTATAACAGTAAACGTTAAAACGTATAGTGTCCACTGTCCAATAATATGTTTATATATTTTTCACTTAATTTCTAATACAAATATGAAACGAGTGTTCACTGTTCATAATTTTGTTTTTGTATGGACTTACCAATTTTTTCAACTGATCAACTCAATTGTACGTAATAAAGACTAAATTTCAAACATTTATTAAGTAAGATACGAACATTTATTAAAAATTGCACACGGTTTCCATTAATATTTCACTAGACACAATCTTTTAACGTAATTATTAAATTTTATAAAACTATATACTTATATGTTTTTAATGTTCATTTTTATATTTAAAAAAAAAATGAATAGATATCCCGTAAAATTTTAAATAGTTATATCATAAAATTATTTATTAATTTATTTAAGTTTAAATATTTGATTTGTATCTAATTGATTACTAAACTATTCTACTGTTGTTTATTTATGAAAATCATAAACTTATTTAAAGAAATTAGAAATTTTTATATTTTTAAATTAATTTTTTTTTTTAATTGTTTCGTAAAAATTTTTAAAAATTTTCTACAAAAATCCACATCAGTTATTCTTAAATTTGTATAAAAATATCAAAAATACATACTCACAATTTTTTTTTATGCATTTGTAGTTCAAATTTTTACAAAATGTATCAAAATTATAAAAATGTATAAATTACTAGTATTTTGTAATAAAATATTACAATACAAAATAGCTCACACTGGAACTAAAAAGTATGTTATTACTTATCACAATTATTTTTTATAAATATCTGTAGTTAAAATTTGGACGAAATTACATATTTTAATGATGAATAATGATGTAGTATGATTTATGGTTTTTACACTGATTTGGTATAATATATATATATATATATATATATATAGCAGTAGTCAATAGCAGTATAAAAATCTAATAAAAAACATGTCTGACCGAACGTCTGTATTTAGAAACAATTTTCGTAGGTATCAATGTTATTATCATTAAATTCAGATTTAACACATTCTCAATAGTGATCTACTTACTTAAATGAAATTAAAGTATAATTCTTCTATTATACAGCAGAGTGACTTCCCTGGTTTTTATTATTAATATAAATTATCAATAACATACCTACTACAATAAATTTACAACTTTGGCTCCATAGTTCATGGTTCATTACCATTAGTTTTTTTTTTTTGTTTTACATTTTCATATTTACATGAATTATTAATCTTGATTATATTCTTGTTATCGCAAATTATTTGAATACTTTTATGGGATTATTGTTCATTGTTAAAAACTAATAACAGTTTTTATATCAGTAATGTTACAATCTATTGCTACCTTGCTACATTTTTATTCAATAATAAATCATTTTATAATATGAAAATGATTCTGAGTAGAATTAATTCATGTCAGCCTATTTTTATAGATATTTTCTAATAGTTTATATTTATATTAATTACTAATGTACTATAAGTAATTTATTTTTCTATTAGTATCACAGTATAGGTTGAAATTAAATTCGTTTTCGACAAAATCATTCCATTTGTAGTGTATTATTAATTATTATAATATATTGTAATTGTATATATGTAAAATGAATTATTGCAGTTATTAACTTGGACGGCAATATTGATGTTAAGTAGAATAAATACTAATTAAATTCATAGTATAAATTTTATAATAAAGTTATTAGTTATTTAAAACCATTAAAATTATATACACAGTCACTAATACAATTAAGTTTTTTTAACTAAAACAGCTTAAATATTTTGAAAATTGAATTGCATTGTACATTTTGAATACCTGTAAGTATAAATTTTGGAATGTTCTCAGTTTCTAGTGTTTCTACAGTTAATATTTTTAAATTAAGCACAATAAAATAACTTAAATTGTTTCATAAAATAGTTTACGTTTGAATAATACAATTTCAACAAAATTTGTACTTAAAACACTTATAAAAAAATTAATTCTATGTAGTTTTGATATTTTTATATTTCTTTAAGAAAAACTTATAAGAAATCTTGTTTTACATTTTTAACACGATGAATTCTCAGCTACGAAATGATTTGCAAATATTAGTTGTTCTTACAAATTTTATCTGTTTGAACTTAAAACTTTGTAAATAAAAAATGTGAGAACGTCTACCCGAATCTGTACATTTCATATTCATAAATATAAATCTATACGATTCACATATCCCTCATATTATAATAAAATATAACTAATTTTTACACAAATTTAATTAAATTGCAGTCGATATTAATCGGTAATAAAATAGATATACATTTTAAAAATCTATGAAACATAGACGTATATAATGAAATTGTTGTATTTTATTGCAATTATTATTATAAGACAAACAATTTTGTGAAATTAATAATTAAAATAGATGTACATTCTTCACTAAGTTTAAGGTTTTAATTTAGTAGTCTATTCAATATAACTATATACTGCTTTTACTATTTATTATAATGATTTATGTAATAAAAAATATGCTGCAATAGTAATAAATGAGTGTATTACTCACATAGGTAGGCATAATTATCATATTCCTATTCATAATAATTCATTAATTTATTTATCTGTAATAAATACACTTACTTTCATAGTTAATAAATTAAAAGTGTTTTCCTTTTTAACTTTGATAGCTTAAATATTTGGTTTGGTTTCTTAATGCATGTGTGCTATTAAAATTATTCTGTAATTATATAAGCATAAGTACCTATATATAATATATATATATATATATTTCACATCATATTGAAGTTATTTTACTTTTATAGCTTGTCTGACTTTTCACTAAAACATTTATGAATTATGAATATTACATTATTAATCACGATAATATGTTTAAATTAAAATGTTTTAGTACGGGTACAGTTTATACTGAAGATAATAAATATTTTGCATATCTAAATGGATGGAGTTCAAAGAAATTTCAGTATGATGGCCGAGAAAATCGATAGAATGCGATGTTTAAGGGTAATACATTTTACTATATAATATGCGAGTGGGTATAGTATATTGCCGTTTCATTCTCAATGAAAAAAAATATGTAGAATATATCAATAATTATAATAAATTTGCTTATTTTTTCTCAAAATTGCTTACTCTAATACCTGCCATAGTAACATATTTATATTGCCTACTTGATTATTTCTTCAATGATGAATTAATAATATTTAAAACAGGTACCTATAATATAAAATATTTATTTAATTTCGAAATTAATTTCATAAATTTAAGTAATATTACCATATAAATTTAAACGAATTATTTAAAATTAACAAAAACCAAATACATATTTGGTTAAATTAATATCACGTCAATCATAACACTCATAGAACATAGTGAATTATAATTCCTGAGCTATATTATTATGAATTTAAATTTAATGATACATTTCATTATATATTTTTATAATTCCATTGTTGTATAGTCAAAGTTCATATTTATTATCTACTTGATAATTTAATACTATAATACGAATAATTTGATTTTTTTTTTTTTTATTATTATTTTAGGAACGATGCGACAATTATGTTAGACTAATAAAACTGACACTCGATGAAACAATCAAAGAACAAAATTCGCTTTTGGATGGATCAGCTATTCATAATAGACTAAAATATTTAGGTGTATTGGATAAACCTAAATCATTATCAAACACATTCAACACTGATAAATATCATAAAAATATAGATTTTAATAACAAATACAAGTATTTGGTGTTTGATGATGATTTGAGTTTTAGGCAACATAAAAATAAATCTAACTTAAATAAAAATGATATGTATTTATCAAATTATTATAGCAAATACAAAACTAACTATGAACCACAAGTACATGATTTTTCCGCAGTATATGATAACCAGAATAACCCATATTATATGCCAATCAATCATAAAAAATATAGAAAACCAATTAACTTTCGAACATTGAATACTCAAGAATACCAAGTGTATTATTTTCCTACATCAAATTCTATACCTCAATATCCTCGACAAACCACTGAAGGATTTTATAGACGGAAACCTATTAAACAATATCCAGAAGAAGAAGTTCCTTATTGGCCAACACGGTATCCAAAACCAGTGAGAGTTGTAGAACGAGAACCATCGTATTCAATGATTGATTACGGTTACCGAGGCACAAATAATTATCGCTTTGGCAAATCAAATTTTGAGCCATATTCACCTGAACACCGTACAAGATATTATCCAACAAATGATAATAATATTTATCGTGGTCATGATGATAGTGATTATTATTACGAACCTCATATGGGGCAACGATCGTTTTCTAGTATAACAAGACCATGTTCACCCGTATATAATCGAGATATTTTATATGATAGAACTCAATTAGAAAATTCCAGCAGTTTACTTGAAAAAAAAATCCGAGATTATGTGTGGAATCCACATAAAGAACGTGTTGAAAAATATATGATTCCAAGTTATGAAAATACCAAATATTACACTGATTTTAAACCATTAAATATTAAACACAAAGGAGATGAAACATTCAGAACACGTTCATCATTAGGATTAGATTCTCGGGTACGAAATCAAAGAAACGAAATAATCAATGAAAATGCGTATAACAAAAACTCAATACTTACGTCACCCGAAAGAAAATTTGTAGATGACGAAATTCTTCAATCACATAAAGAAAATGATCATTATTCTGAGTACACATCAAATAAAAAAAAAACTGAAAGTCCTTCAACTTTTCCAAAGCGAATTAGTTTTGATCTAGGTAAAGAGTATAATGATCTACCTACTCACATAAATTTAACGGAAGAAAATACTAATGAAAATTATATCACAAAAGACCATAAATTAGTTTTAGAGAGAAAAGAATCAATTACAAAAATCGATGATAAGCGTCGAAAATCGTTATTGCCAAATGATGATTATTCAGTTCCAATAAGTAAACAACGAATTTCACCAAGTAATACAAATGTAAATTCAAGAAGACAGTCTTTAAGTAAACAAGAAAAGTTAGCTTCAATCGGAAATTCTTTTGAATCTGAAACATATTTAAATTCGAAAAATAATTATCAAGGAAACGATTCAAGTTTATCAGAAAAAAATGTTCATTTTTATAATAATGATAGAATAAGTTATGATAATAATAATGATATTAAGATTTACTCGGAAACACAAGATGATAAAAACAATGTTGTGCTTAAAAATGAAAATACATATCGTGATTTCAGACGTGATAGTAATGATAATAGCAAAAAAAAATCAATGGAGACTACAGATAAAACCAATTTCAATTATCAAGATCACGCAGAAAATAGTAAAAATTTAAAGGATAAATTAAATGCCACAGAACGAAGAGAAAGTTACAAAGGCAGTCAAAAATTTAAAATAGAAAATACTCATGAAATTGCAAGTTCAAATGATGTGGATAATAAAATAGACAACGAATATAATAACAAAAATAGTGCAAATGTATCACCTAAAAATAAAGTTAACTCACCCATAACTGATCAAGGTAATAGTATTAATAATATAAAAAATTACAATATGAATGAGTATGAAACTGATCAGTTTCAACAATTTACTAATATAAATGATAGTGTGGGAAAACAAAACAATTCTGAAACTATTCAACCATATAATAATGTTGTTAATGATTCGAACGATGAAATAGATAATACTAATACCGTAAAACAAGTTAATTCTGATTACAAAACAACTCCAAAAGACCAAGATTCATTACATGAAATTTCGAATATCGAACTAACGAATAATACAAATTATTATCAAGATCATTCTGATGACGACCATATAAAAGAACACCAAACTCATGGATATGACACACAACCGGAACACGTTACTAACGATGATCATTTTTATCCAGATGAAATTGTCGATAATAACAAACGTATCATCAACAACAACATCGAACCCAATCAACAAAACAAATTTGATGACGAAAACAATGTACACGATGAGTATTATTACCAAAATCCTGCAAACGACAAAGAAGAAAATCTAATGAAAAACCAATACGAGAATCCCGATTCCCAAGTAAATAATGTCGACAACCAAAACACTAATGATGATTATTATTATCAAAATTATTCTAATGCTGACCCAAAAGAACAACAAGAAAATCAATATTCCGAATCTGGTGAAAAAGGAGAATATGCAGGTGAGCACGCCGAGCACGATGATTATTACTATCAAAATCATGCAAGAGATGACATAAAAGAACAACATGAAGATCAACGGTATGTCGACTCTAACTATCAGGGAGATTACGTCGATCAGACACCAGCTCACGATGATTACTATTATCAAGACTATTCTAATGTTGACCCAAAAGTACAACCAGAAAATCAATACGCCGAATCTGATCACCAAGGAGAATACGTAGCTGAGCAAATGCCCCATGACGATTACTATTACCAAAATCATCCAGAGGAAGGTACCAACGAAAGTCAAGTCAATCAGCACTATCAGGAGCATCAAGGAAATTACATCAATGAAGAGCAAGACAATAATTATTATTACGAGAATAATCCTAATGTGAACATAGAAAGGCATCCCGAAGGCCAATACGACGAACACGCTCAACAGGAAACGTACGCAGGTGATCATCACGCGAACGACGGTTACTATTATCAAGAAGGCGATACAAACTACAACGAATCTGTTTCCAAAGAACAGTATGACGGTTATGTTGATAGCAATCACGATGCTAATGCCGCTTATTATCCAGAATCAAATGTCGAACATTACGACCAGCAACAACACGAGTATGAAAACAATAGTTACCCGACACAAAAAGCAGACTACATAGAACCGTATGAACAAAACTCTAAGAACGAAAATAATGATTATTCCGAAAACGTCGATGGAAGTCAACCGACGAGTCAAATTGCCAACGAACAAAAATAATTTTACTACAATGACGATCGATTAAAAAATAATGCTTACTTATATAATATTATACATGAAAATAATATTAATGTTTATTTATAGAAAAAAGTAATCCGGTTTTGTCACTATCATTTTAAGTGAAATTTATTGTAAAATAAATTGTAATATTATATCATTTAGTACGTTTATTTTATTGAAGTTAAAACGATTTGAAATTGTAGTTGTTTATAATAGTACAAATAGGTACAGTGTTATAAATTATAATAGTTTTACGTGTAAATAAAATCGTACATTATTTATTTCCTTTTATAGTTATATATATATTAATTTAATCAAAAATAACAAGAATAAGTATAGGGCAATATGAGCAATAACCATAAATAACAAATAACTATAATAGTTCGGTATACTACATTACTATCTATAGGAGTTTTTATGTATCATGCATGAAAAAAATATATGATGTTAACTAAACATTATTTTCACAACGTTAAATAAGTATATGCATGAAAAAATGTGGGCAATAAAAATAAACTCAATTAATTATTACTTGATTTAATCTTCGACAAATATTACGGTGACTGGTGTAGTTTCTATTTTTATTTTTAATTTTTATTGAAATAGCATTGGAACACGAAAAATATCTTGTATACTCAGTAATAGGATGTAAAATTATTTCTTTTCGTCCATAGTCCACTGTGTTCTTTGTTTTGATGGAGTTTTCTTGACATTCAAGTGCCTACCCAAAATCATAATAATTCCATTATTTCCATTATTTTGCACGAACGCTGCAAATTATTGTTATTATACATTTTCCCATTATTATAATATTTTTATAGTGGATAGTATACCTACGTAGTAGTTAAATGCTTATATAACGATATAAGCATATATTTGATTGGATATAGGTACCGCGTTTTGTCGTTCAGAAACCTGTCATCGTTTATCTTGTTTCTTATTTTTCACTTCTATTGTACACAGGAACTTATTTGAATTGCTAAATACATTCATTAGTTCAATACTTATGTGTATTTACAATTAAAAATAAGTATACACTTTTATTGTTGTTGTTATTGTTGTTGACACATGGCTTACTAATATATTTTACACTGTCGAGTCGGATGTAGCATATCGAACTGCATGTAATGCAAAATTCGTATATCAATTGTACCTATCGATTAGTAGAGTGAGTAACGATTAATTTGTTACAGTATTTAAATTATTTTAGTGAATAATAAATTACATTTTGTGATTATTTTTTGTTTTTAATCTTACAATAACATGAATAATATCTCATATGCTCTAATGTTTTTCGATGGCTGTGATAATTATTTATCAGTTATATGAACTTATGATAAAGAGTTTAAGACCACAGTATCCAATAATTTTAAGCAAAATAAATATTATATACATGTACCTACCTAATAATTGTCCTAATTATATTTAAATCATGTAAAAATGTTAGCAAGACTATGTATATAGATTAAATAAAATATTACGCAGAATGGTCATTTTTATTTATTATAATACGTAATTTGAGTGATGTAATAAAATGTGTGTATTATGAAACTTGACAAAAAGTAGGCCATATGCGATATACCCTAACTAATACTTAATCATTATTGTAGTTCGTATAGGTATTTACAATGTGTTATGTTATTTAAAAATGTAAACTACATGTTATAACTATAGCTAAACAATACTTTTTTCACGTATATCAAATATTATAAATTATTTCTCATCACAAATTTTGAATAAGCCGAAAATTACCATTGTTCAGCGGTTAATAGATAAGTATAAGATTTTTAATTAGTACTTACAACAAGTCTAACTCAATCTAAATTAATAAATATATATTTTTGATAATGCCATATTATTTATGTTTTTAATTGTTATTATTTATTGAATTAGAATATCTACACTTATATAAGAAATATAAGATATAAATGACCTACCTAATAATATAAAATATATATATATACATATCTGTAATCATTAATAAAACTATTTAATAATGCAAATATTCCAATTCATAATTGTTTCCCATCGTAATGTTATTAAAAATATTCAATTAAATAGGAATTTTTGAAGTTAATCATTATTTATTTATTTATAAATCGTATCGAGTATTTAAGTGGCAAGGATACAATTGATTATATTATTATTATGAATGTATATGGTTCCAACTGTCATTTTTCAACAAATTTTATTTTGTCATGGCATGCCAAAAATAAGTAAAATGACGGTATTTTGTAAATCTCATAAAATAATAGGTCATGTATAAATGTATAGCACAATTGAATTATTTCAACTAAGTTATAAAGATCTGAAGTCACGCAATGTTAAGCTTACGATCATGCCATTTTCAATAAATATGTTACCTACAAAGTTAAAGTTTAGGTTAGGTAAATATTTAAAAATAAAAAATAAAACAATAACTATTTAATATTTTTATCTAGTTTAAACATTTGAAATAATATCAAATTATATTTATCCAACAGTATCTCGAAACTTGAAACTTGTACAGTTGTATATAGTAAAGAAATTCGTAATAAAAAGTTAAAGAACTGTGATTTTAATTTATCGTACTTACCTATTATATAGAATAATTATAATGTCCACACTGCTGCGTGCACATATACGTACAGCAGGCGAAAATACAAAATATTAACATAATAAAATAAATAGTGACATTTATTTAGGTACTTAATTACAAAATTCAACGAATAAATATAATGGAGTTTCTTGGATAAATATCACCTTAAATATATAATTATATGATATGTTTAGTGAACCTATCTGTTTTACGATGTATTATGAATGCATAGAATCATCGTTTTAAGCCTTTTGTAATTTTGTAAAAGATAATTTTAAAATTTTTTCAGCACTATTTTTTTTTTTTTTTTTTTGTTATTTCGACCTATTTCAGTATTGAACAATGTTTCTAAATGATAATATTTTCAACAGGAGTTTTGTTGAATGTTAAATAATAATTTTTAAGGTATTAGAATTATAAAATAACGTCACTATAATATATTATAGTGATTACAGTTAATTCAATTAAACAAAAATAACACATTATCGAAGGATTGTTTAGTTTTGTATAAATAATAATATAGATATGATTAAAACAAACAAGCTCGATTATTATCTAATGGAAGATTTTAAAGTATAAACATATTGGTAATAACTTTTATTGATTATTAAACATCAGAATAGTAGAAGGAGTGGATTAAGCTAAAAAAAAATACAATTTCTTGGAAAACGTATTATCAAGGTGCGTATAATAATATTGATTTCAGCTAAATATTAAATTATTATATTATAAAATATAAATGAATAGGTACTGTAAACAATTATTTGTTAACACAACAAAGTTAGTTGAACAAGATAAGAAGTACGTATAGGTAAAGAACTAGAGGATATACAAGGACTTGTATTTGTACAAAACATAATTATTTTCGAAATTCGAAAAATATGAAGTGTAAACTTTTTTATCTACTAATTAAATATTAATACATTTGACTATTTATTTCACGTTTTTGATTGAAGACTTTCAATTTTTTTTAAATTAAATAAGTTTTTTTTTTTGAAAGATTCAAAACACTTCCTTCAAAAAATATTTTTTTTAGTAATAATTTAATAACATAATAAGTGGACACTGAATTACCTACCAATAAAATTTAATCTAACTAATCAAAAATGTGAACATTTCTTCAATTACTTAATTAATATGTATGTTAACTCGTTTATCTAAAATTCAAATATTTCACCAACCCATAGATATTGTTTTATATTATTATAAATGACAGGTACACAATTCATAGACATCTGATTAGTGATTACTGACAATAATTTTGAGAGCGTAGCATGTCAAAGACTTCAAAAATACAATCAATGTAGTCAAAAGAGTGAAAAGGGTTTTTGGTTGCGTGTGAACTTTGTTTTATTTTTTTATTTTTGGAACTTTTTAATGTGTCATGTATACGAAGGTTTATAGATACATAACCCACATTATAAAACAAAACAACTATTTCTAAGTCAGATTTATATTTTCGTGTTTTACACATTTGTTTAATCAACAAAAAGTTTAGTGATAAAATTTAATTACTTAATGTTTTATAAACTTACAAAAGTTGTTGTATTAATGGCGCAACTTCAAACCAAAGAACTAAATAATAGGTTTATGGATAATGATGAAGGCTTATCAACAGTTAAATATGCTAATCTTAACTCATATCAAAGTGTAATTTAATGAAATTAAAAATATTTTTTTTTAATTTAACCAACGCCTACTATAAATACTCAATTCCATATTTTCCGTATACAAAAATTCTAATTACATTCTTATAGTATTAATTCAAACCAATATTTCATTAAAATTCCACACGACCATCATTGTTATTTTAAAATATTTTTTAATCCTTTCCTATAATAAATTCTGAAACACCCTAAAAATGTAAGTCCTATCATTAGATAGTAGATGTAATTCTGATAATCATGGGACGCTTTCAAACAAACTAAAAAGTTAAATATTTATTGTATTTTATGCATAAAGAAAAGTATTAAAAATTTAAGTTGTAAAAAATTTATGTATAGTATATAAATAAATAATATACTTTTCTGTAAGTATAATACACAATAAGTATTGAATTTCAATATTTTAAAATATTTTGTAATTTTTGATGTCTAGATATCTAAACGATATTTGATGATGTTAAAAAGAAAAAAGAAAAGGTAAACAATAATTTTAGAGTAAATATTTTAAAATAATTTATGATTTGTGTAAAACTTATTTTATTTTATAACCAGATTTAAGTTTTTGAAAAAATAAGAATATAGCATTTGAGCTTTCCGTAAGCTTTTTAGTAACTGAAAACTAAATAATAAATTTATAATGTTATCAATCTTCCAGTTATTTAACTAATAATCTGGATACTTAGCTGGACAATAAATCAATATTATTCTAATAAAGAAAATAAGTAAAATGGTTCGTGTTTACCTGCTTTAAATCAGTGCTATAAATTTAATAAAATTGCATGTGAGCTCGATTTATGAGGAAAAGTAAAGAATGGACATTTCTCCAAGGTCCAGCGTTATCAATTTAAAATTGTATTTAATGTTTATTTATACTTTTTAAAGTAAAAAATATTCAATTTTAAAAAAAAACTAAAGAATAAACAATTATTATATCATTTTAAATTTATATTAAAATAATAACATGCAACTACTAGTATTATCAGTGTCATTACGATGTTTCTAGACTATATTTTTAACTATTGTCTATTCTTAAAGTATGTTTTTACACTATTTTTTGCTCAGAAGATTACGAGTATCAACAACAGCAATAATAATTATACGTGATTCAAATATTTCTATTATTTATATCATTTAGAATATTTCTATGAATTTCTAGTTAATCTGTATAATTTTGAACTTAGATATGGTATGTTTAAAAAAAATAAAATAAAATATCTGCGTTATGTATCAATAAACTGCAACTATATTATATCATCAAATGATCAAAAAAATACAAATAATATATAATATCAATATACTATTATAAATACCTGTTTAAATAACATATTACGCCATTTATAAAACAGATACTGACTTAATTACATAGTTTATAAATAGCTACATTTAACTATGGTCGATAGTAGATTATTTTAAAACGATCGAAAATATAATTAACATAACTTAATTTTTTTTTAAATATTTTACAATAAATTAGTGATAGTCGCTACCATGTGGCACTTCTGCTTGTATAGTATGATATAATGGAATAGCGTTCCCTTGTCTTACTACAAATTATCAAGAAAAAATCATATATATTATATTAATTTAATATACACTTGTTTTATATTTTATAAAGTATTCTGGGACATTTTAAAAGAAAATTTATAAATGCGTATAAATAAAATGCTAAGCAACCATTAAAAATATAGGTCCCTATATATTTTTAATTTTCGCATAACTATTATTTGTTAATGATAATTTTTGAAAGTTTACTTAATAATTTAAATTTAATATTACCTAGAATTTGAAGTTTTATTTTAGCAAGAAAAGATATAATGGTAAGATATTTATTTATTTGGCATGTGTGTATGACGGGATAAACACTAAATTAAAACTAATGTAAAAGTGTACCAAATAAGTACAAGTATAAAACTGTATAAAACACTAGAAATAAACAAGCGTAGAGAGAATGGTAGTGTTGAGAAACTTGTCCTATTTGTTATAAAGCCGGTTTCATATGACGCGAACGTTCGCTCGAAATTCGTTGTATTTAGTTTTGAACGAATGTTCGCGTTTAAGTTAAAGGGCGCTTTATTTACAATGCGAATGTTGCGAAAGTACTTATGTGTTGTAATTTTCGTTTGTATATTATTATCCTGAAGTATGTAAGTTCCGAATTTTCAATAGTAGTTTCAAGTAGTATAAAGGATGAAAAATAACGAAATATAAATATTATATTAACTTTTCATTATAATGAAAGGTAATATTAAATGTTTTTAATAGCAGGATGATGTTTAATTTTAATATGGTTTTTTTTTTTATATAAAATGGCGATAGTGCCTTACATATTTTGAGCTCACAAAAACAAAAACGGTACCTTAAACAATTTGTTGTTAGAAATATAACTATGGATTTAGTTTTTGAAACGAGTAAAACAATTATTACGGCATAGGTATCCCTAAAATGTTCCAAATGCAATATAAGTTGATTTCTGTAATCTTTTTTTTTTTATCGGATTTTTTAATTGTGTAAGGTACCTACTTACTACATATTGCAGATAATCATCAAGTTATTTCGTTTTTAATTAGTGTTACCAAAACGATTAAAATATATACAATTTATAAGTATAAAGATGTGTTACATATACTTTTTATTTATTGAAACTTTTTTAATTCCATGACAACCAACTTAGATATTTTCATGGCATGCTTTCGACACGATTTTTTCTTTTATTCCGTTCCGTCGTTAGGTTGACTTTGACCATGATACAAATATTATCCTTACGACAAATGTAAAATGGTGAAAATGTATCTTTGTATACAGTCTAATGTTAATTTGAAACTCACGCAAAAATGTATTCAAACTAATTTTTCTTTATATATTATCAGCTATCAATCAAAATATTATTAAAAGATTTTTATCATATTAATTAATAATTAATACGTAGCTTGTAAATTGTTCTCTGTGTGTTAGGTAATATGATAATTTAGTTATAAATATTTAATATATATATATATCATAAAATTATTTTTATTAATTCGTTGATATTTGTTTTAAGACATCAATAAGTTTAATAATTATATTATACATTTTAAATGAATACTTCTAATAATTGAATTTATTTTATTATTACGTCAAGGATACTAGTGATGATGAAAGCGATGAAAATTTAGAAGATATTAATGGAATGAAAATATATTTAAATAATTTAATGAAACAAGTTAATGAGACGGCATTAAATGATATTCGACAAAGCTTTCTGAAATATGTTAATGGAAATGTAAAAGAAAACCAATTGCGTGATATTTTGAAACCATACAATATAGTTTATTCGAATAAAAATTTCCACCCAATGTTTTCTAAAATTGATGTTAAAAAAAAGGGCACCGTCAATTTTTTACAATTCGTTACTTATTTAGGGTCAGAATTTGAAATAAAGCGTAAACATAATGCATTTTTATCAAACGACGACACTGAATTATCAAGATTAACCCCAAAATTATTACCGAATAAACCAATCAAATATGGAGAAAAAGGCATAATTCGGTATATAGATATCGCATTCTTTCTAAACCAAACAAAACAATCTCAAAAAGAACTCGACGATCCTGAATACATAGCTGCCAGTGTAACGGGGAAAATTGTTCGTTACAAAGCAGCAGACATGCAATGGAAAAGTACACACCAAATCGTTTCGGTAATATAATAATATTATATTTAATGGTATACAAATATATTATTATACGAAGATTATAGGCTGTAGGCGTAACTGCTTAAGAAGTAAGAACTGAGATAAATGTACAGCAAACATGTAAGCTCATTTTCCTTATCACTAACGGTTCGTTATCATTTTACATTGCCAGTTGCCTCGAATAAAAACATACCTAACTAAAGTTTTAATAACGATTATTAAAATCGGTAACTTATACTAACAACTGTTTATAAAATTGAACGCAGTTTACAACGTAAGGATTCTAAATTATTTTGATTTTTATATTTATATATTATAAAACCGATAATCATAATGTACTATCATATTATTGGCCCTCATAATATTAATATTAATTCTTTTTTTCTTCTTATAGTTTATTTATGCATAAATCATTTTACATTTTAAGCATTATACATACATACTAAAAAAACTCAAGTATTATTTGTAGGCAAGTGGCTAACCCCTTTGCTATACATTGGGTGTCGAATGAATCACTATTATGGGTATATGTTAAATTCGAATTCAATGATATATCAATGTGTACGAAAATGATTCTTGATATGCATAGCTATAAAAGTAATTTATTTTACTTTAAATATCACGGTAGGTTGATACAATTTTTTCCGAAAATATTACATTTATTATATTATTAATATTTAATTATTATAATAATATTTATTTTTCCCGCATTATTATATCAACTTATATAACTCAAAATGTATTAGCATTTTTCTATAAATGCCGTAAAACAGTAAAAAAAGATTTACCTATAATATAAATTATAAATGCAGATAATAGCTTTAAAAAAAAAAAAATCAAAAATGTCTTTGAGTATAGAGAAATTTATAACAATAAAATATAAATAAAAATTTTAAGATGTGTTTTTAATATTTTTATAAAGATACAAGGACAACTTATGTAAGATCTCGTATTAAATTTGCAAGGATTACCCGTCGTGTGCTCATACACAAAAAAGAAAAATACATACACACGCGTCTTCGTAATCAATCTATGTATAAGTACACTCATCCCTCCGCTCAGAATCTAAAATAAAAAAAAAAACAAATCTGAAAATGTATTTACACGGTCGGTTTCACGACGATTCGAGAAGAATCGAATATTTTTTATCTAAAACGACTATGAGTTTTGTCCGCACTCCGTTGTCGCATTTACTACGCGCATAACGGTCGAGTCTCAAGCTCACACAGACAACAAAGCCGTTGCATCGTCGCGCGAATCCTTTAGACACCGTTTACTGTAAATAATAATATTTAAAAATAATATTAAAATAAAAATAAAATTATAATTCGCATTAACTCATTGCGAATTGAGTTAATAATAATCTAGGACGTCGCACCCGCATGTGTTGTCTCCGTCTTACGCACGTACGACATGGTAAATTTTTGTTCGCCAGTTTCAATAGTGTACTTTTAGTTTTAATATAAGTTTTAGTCGTGCTCTTAGTTTTGCATTTTTTTGACGTTCATAGTGCATTTCTTAAGGTTTCTCAGTGCATTGAATTCACGAGCCTACTATCATAAGTCATATAACTCACTTAAAAATGAAAATATCGTAAAAAACCGACGAGAGAACACGGATAACGTTACCTCGCCCGACGGTCTGTAGATAACAGGTCAATTCACTCTAACGTCAAAACTTAAAGCACGCTAATGAAACTGCCGAACGAACTTTTGCCGTCTCGTACGCGCGCCTAAGACGGAGTTAACCTCAGACGTCCCCTCAGTGCGCGTTGACTTCTGCGCATAAACGTGCGGCGAACATAACGCAATACCTAATAATAATATCATAACATGCGCGCGGCACAGGACGTGACGCCGATCATGGTCAACGGTTTGGTGGCGATGCCGGAGTTCGGCGTCGTCTGCCTGTCGCTGGTCGGCGGCCAACTGCTGTTCTACGACATGTCGTCCGGCCAGTTCAAGCTGTGCGTCGTCGTCGAGCTGTGGGCGTGCACGCTGACCACTCATCTGGCGCACGCGTACGCGTACTGCGACCGCCGGGGAGTCGGCTCGTCGAAAATCGCGGTCGGCGACGGGCTGGGCACCGTGAGCGTGCTCGAGTTCACGTCGTCCGACAAGTGGAACCCGTTCAAGGACTGCAGGTCGGGCGGCGACGCGGACCAGACGCCCGCGTACGACTTCGACCGGTTGCTGAGCGAGACGTCGGCCGCGCCGGCCGCCGCGTCCGCGCGTACCAATACCACAGGCTGCACGACAAGCCGGTCGAGCAGATCGCGTTCTACGACGCCGCAGGTCGTTCGCGTCCGTGTCGCTGTCCAACCGCCTGGCGATGGCCCGGTGTCGCGTGCACCGGACCAGTGCGAAGCCCGCGGCCCGCCGGCCGCCGACCCGTCGGCCGTCCAGTACGCCCACTTCACGGGCTTCAACTGCGTGTGCGCGGTCCGCGGCACGCACCTGGCCACCGGCAGCGCGGACCGGTTCGTGAGGCTGTGGAACACCGCGGGCGGCCGAGCGCCGGGCCCCGCGGACTGCACCACGCTGCTGGGCCACAGCTGGGCTGTGCGGCGCGTGTCGCACAACGCGGCCAACGAGCACCTGTACTCCGTGTCCACGGACTGCGTGGTCAAGGTGTGGGACCTGCGCAGGGCCACGTGCCTGTTGACGTTCGCCGGGCTGACGGTGGCCGCGGAACCGAACGACAGCCAGCGTTGGCCGTTCGCCGTGATGCACTTCAACTGGACCGACCAGACCATCGTGTGCGTGGCCGACGATCACAGGTCGTTCATGACGGTCGAGTGCGCCAGACCGACGGTCACCGGCCATAAGTTGTCCGGGCTGCACGACGACAAGTCGCACGAGACGCCCGTCGTCAAGACCCTGTACAACGCGCTCTACCAGGTGTTGATATCCGCGTCCGCCGCCGACTCGTCCATATCCGTGTGGAACTTGCGCACCGGCGACGTGGTCATCAAGTGGTCCATGGCGCACACCGAGGAGGTGTACTGCGAGGTCCTGCCGGTCGAGATCACCGCTGCCAACTTCGACCCGTCCGGCGGTCTGCTCGTCACCGGCGCGGTCAACGGCAGTGTTCACATGTGGGACCTAAACACTGGCGTGTGTCTTAACCGACTACGGATCCCGTCCGGCGGCCGGATATCCGAAGTGTTCTGGTTGCCCAACAAGGTGTATATTTTATATGGTGATTTATCATATAGTAAAATCAATTTCATACTAATAAACTGCAATATCGACATCGCAGTAAACACCGCCTACATATTTTTAAAAACTATAAAATAACCGCGTAAACCGTCCGCTTTGAAAGTGTAAAACAAATATTATAATTAGCAGTGAGTAGGTATATTACGTCATTTTGTTCGTATTCCAGGTACTGGTGACCGGTTTCGATCATCGGGTGACCGAATTCAACGACCCACTGTTACTGTCCAAAGGAAAAGTATGGCTGTCCAACCATGACGAGCCGGTGTTGAGCGCGTGCGTCAAGCTACCGTCGCTTTTCGTGACTACGTCACAGGCGGGCGTGATGGGTTTTTGGCGGCTAGAGACAGGACAGTTGACCAAAAAATACAAAGCGCGTATGAAGCCGGATACCCGGAAGTCTAAAAGCTCGTCGTCAACGAGCAAGAGTCAGGGGGCATCCACGATGGTGAGTAAAAGCCAGATAAGTTCCATATCGTATGTTGGCAGCCGAATAGGAGACGATGGTGCCACGGAAACCAAAGAAGAGAAGTTCAAGAGGTTGGATATCAAGCACACGCCCCGTGAGCATTACGCGGCAGTTGCCACACATTTCCTACGGGCCCGGCCAGAAAAATTAAACCTTGGTACCCTACTCGTGGCCACACGTAATGGCGTGGTGCAAATATGGTGCACGTACAAAGTTCCAAAGTACATTAGTCAGTTTGTGGCTATACACATCACTGATGATTATGTTACGTCGATGGTATCAGACCCAAAGAGTGAATATTTGATCACGAGCTTTGAAAGCGGATACATCAAGACGTGGCTGGTGACCAACTTTGGACAGCCAAGACACACAATTTACAACGTGGATATGCCATCGCTTAGATTACGTTTTCCGTTTCTGATAGTTATATTCTTCATGGGTCGAGCCGAGCGTGCCGCCTCTAAGAACGTTGCTGGCCCACTGTTAGTCAGTGCGTACAGGGCACACTTGCAGCGCATCAATCACATCGAATTCATCGAAAAACTAGAGTTAGTAGTCAGTAGCAGTGTGGACAAGATGATCCGTATCTGGACATTGGCTGGTCATTACGTAGGAACTTTGGGTAAATGCTTAACGATATGATAAATACTTTAACGTGACTAGGGTAGGGAAAAGTTCAACATCAAATATCTAAAGAAGGTAGTTGGATCTTGTAAATATATTATATATATATATATATATAGGTACTATGACTAAAATTTAGTGTATAATAAATAAAAAAAAACAGAATCTTACATTTATTTAAATAACAAGGACTCAGGTTTCAGTTAATCATTATACGTTTTATTCCCTACTATAACAAATTACAGATAATTGATACTTATACTCACACGGTATGACGGGTATTTTTATTAGTAAGTGGATGTATTGTATACTTCTATGTTTATAGATAGGTAGTTAAAATTAATAAAATGATTTTGATCATATCATTATGTATAGAAAATGTAAAAGTTTAAATAAGAAGAACAAAAATTGTTCAAGGAAAAATCATTATTTTATTATTGAATTTCCGAGAGATATGGTAAAAATGTGAACGCTAATCGCTCATAAAAAGTTTAACATCAAACTATTTTTTATTTGAGCCACATCCAGTATTTATGTTTAGAGTATATTTATATAATAGGTACATAGTTTATTAAAGAAAAAAAAATCTTTCAATTTTCAATTTTGTGGTTGATTTCTGATAAGTGATAAAATATTGGGTCTAGCTGGTACTTAAGGAGGTAAAAATAGAAAATTCCTAGTACTTACTCTTTAAAATAATCGGATTAAATAGATACGTGACATTTTCAAAAAATACTTATATTAATATTTTCTATATATAGTATATGTATATATCATAAAATATAGACATTTTTCATTTAAATTTTTTTCTGTAAATGCCGATTAGCATTTTTTTGCTCGTCAAAAATTTTGAAAATTCAATACAATGGATTTTTCATAAATTTATATTGCTAGAATTCAAAAAATTGAACGTAAACGTCGTAAACCCATAATTATTTTTGGTGAGCGTTTTAATGTTATTTTAAAAGCTTGAAACATTTACGTAGGACATAGGTATATGGTATATTACTTTATTAAATATAAATAATGAAATTTTCAAAACTTATGAACTTTAATCTATTTTATCTATTGTCTATTTATAGTTTCTATTGTATCACTAATATGGAAATAAATGTCTATAGTAAGTAATTAAAAACAATATACATATACTATGATAATATATACAATATGCAATTTAATTATATAGGTTCATTAAATTTAAATTTATTTTAAAAATGTATCAGAAAATTTGAGATAAATTTTAAATACTTTTTTATTATCATTTATTAAATTATTCATTTAAGATATAGCTTTTTAAAAATACATTTTCTAATTGTAAATATCACCAAAACTTTCTTTAAGGTTGAATTTCAAAAAAGTCTACAAAATAGTATCTAGTTTACTATTTACTATGTTCTCAAAACCCACTACTTATCTATGTGGGCTTTATAAAAATGTGTTTGTTATAACACCAATCGTATTAATTATTAACCAACAATATCGTTTATATATTAACTAGATTACTATTAATTTAGATATTCAAATTAAAAATTAAAACGAAAATCTTTTGTTAATAAAATTAATATAATAATTTGGATTAATTAATGTGTGTGTATATTTAGGTACATACTACCAGTACTATCATCGTGTTAAATGTTAATTATTAAATTAAATCATACATAATTTTTGTTACATATTAAAATTATTAATTGTTCAAAATTTGTATCAGATATCACTATATCAATCATATTAGCAATAGTAAAATGTTTTGGTTATGAATTTATAATGTTTATTTTTGCAACAATTACAAACACCGAGATAAGTATCTACATATTATTTAAAATTAAGTAAAAAAAAAAAAATCATTTGGAAGAAAGTATTTAATACAGTAAAATAGTATTAAATATTATTCATTATTACATAGTATTTATTATTTAATAAATAATAGGTACTTGAACAATTATTTAAATACTAAATATTACATAGATAACTTATTTATACTTAGGTAATACTTGCCTATCGCCAACGACCATACCACGTTGAATACACCAGTTCTCGTCCGATCACTGAAGTTAAGCAACGTCGGGCGTAGTTAGTACTTGGATGGGTGACCGCTTGGGAACACTACGTGCCGTTGGCATTTTTTTTTATTTCAAATTAAAATTTCAAGTGCCGTTGGCTACTTTTCTTTTATAGAGATTTGTATTTATGTGATTTTTTTATAGATTTTTAAATATTTTTTAAAAACTAAAAATATTAATTTTTAATTAATTTATTTTAACAATATTAATGCCTCAACAATTAAAGTAGTAATAATTATGAATTTGCATCAATAATAATAAATAATATTATACATTTATTAAATTAAAACAGAATTATAAGTAGACCGTAGATACTTTTTGGATAAAACATAACCCATATTGTGATTTTGAATTACTGATATAGTAATATAATATATTATATATTAGTATGCAATATAAAGTGCCTTTGGAAAAAAGTGCATATTATTAACTGCGAAAAGGAGGAAATTAGCAAACTGGCTCGAAGCAAGTCTGAAACAAATTGAAATATAACATTTATTTTTTCATTAAATAGGTTCAAAATAGTTTATTGTACATTAGTATACGCTCCAGTAAAAATCATTTTTTATAATTTTTGCAAAATGACTAATAAATCAGTAATCATATGACAATATTTATGATAATTTAAAAAAAACTTTCATGATAGAATTATATTGCTTTCTTAAAATTATGACAAAAACCTATGATAATTACAATGATATTGTGGTATTAACTATAAGATATATATTTATATTTATTCTTAGAAATAATTAACTAATTATTACGCTAATTATTACTAATTTACTAATTATTAGGTACACGCAATATAATTTTAATGGAATATTATTTTATAATTGATAAGCAAAAAAAATTAATTTATAAAGTTACTCAATCCTCTGTTTATTTGAATGGAATTTTTTCTTTTTTATAGATACTTACAGTAAAAATAAATAAGAGAAATTTTTAATTGTAATATACTAAAATAATATCATAATTTTAAGCCTGAGATGTTAAAATTTTAAATTTTATTACTTATAAATTATAATATTAATTACATATTTTTAATTTCATAAATGCTTATAAAAAAAATTCACTATATATTTTTGATATTATTTTATTGTTATCACAACAACTTATGAGGAATTTAGAATAAGATTTTAAAGTTTTTATACTTAACAATAATATTTAATTATACACGATTGCAAAAAATAAAAAAATTCAAATATTTATAAATAGTAACCACAAAAAAAGCTAAAATATTTTGAAATTCATATCATATCTATTAAATTATGATATGAATGATATAAATTTTTAGACAAAATCTGGTTTTGCAATATCCTTTTCCCAAATTCATTGAAATATACTTGTAATTTTTATTTAATTTGCATTCACCACTCTCTCTTAAAAAACTATTTACTTATACTTTATAACATTTGTTACCATAAACCACTCTCAAAGTTGAGAATAGAAGCATTTTAACTGTTTTAAAAAGTGATACAGACACAAAACACATATATTTTATATTATATAAAACAAATACTTTATTCATTATCACTCAACTTGACAATATCTATAATAGAAATTTTTACTTAAAAAATTTG
Organism: Melanaphis sacchari; assembly: GCF_002803265.2. Classification (NCBI taxonomy): domain Eukaryota; kingdom Metazoa; phylum Arthropoda; class Insecta; order Hemiptera; family Aphididae; genus Melanaphis; species Melanaphis sacchari. Next base: position 118,048 of record NW_020270786.1, read on the forward strand.
TTGTGCATGCTTAAAAAATATCTCATTACCCATCAAAGTATTTTAAAAGTAATCCATTTTAATGTCCACAGATTAACTTAAAAAATATTTCTGGGATTACGGAGTATATAAATATTAAATAAATAAACGATTATTTTAAACTTTTAGGAATGGCATGGCCAGACATACCAAGAACCCGCCCGGTAAATGTTTCACCGCGATGTAGCATACCTCCGGACATCAAACGGCAAGCGTCATTCACTACAATTCAAGTTTTGAAGGATGGCGTTAATTCAAGTTTACGGTCACCGGTAATATGGGAAAAACTAGAATTGTTAAGACAGCAACGTGATACACGAGGTAAAAAAGGCAAGAGGAATATACACGACAAAAAATGCCCAGATCAACCTTTACACGACATACACGAAGAATTTATGAAAACTAAAACTCGATCGATCATACGCCCAGTAGTATTAAAGATAGACGAATCAAAGCCTAGAATTAAGATTCATAAGCATATTCCTTTGTGCGATCTTGATAATATCCCACTAATACCAAAGTTAGAGAAAACAAAAGAAGAATCCACTCCTAGAGCAAAACTTATTTTTTTCAAATAATAATTTTATACATTTAATTTTTTTTTAAATTATTATTTATATATACCAAACGGACTTAAAAAAAAATATTTCCACAATAAAGTCATTATCAAATAAACTGCACAATAATAACTTGATTATGTTTAAGTTTAGATAATTAAGAATGCTGAAAATTAAGATTATTCATTATGTTGTGTAAAATTATTATAAAAGATTAGTTTAGGTACTTATTAGATAGTGAAATGAGTAAAAATTTAATTGAGCCAAATAGTGTGAATGTGCGAGACTGTGAAACATATATTATGTTGAAATTAAGAAATTTTAAATAAATTACCTATATGATTAAAATAAGTATTTTTCATATAAGAATATTTCAATTAGAATATAGTATAACTATAACAAGAACCAACGTTATTTTATTTTATTGAAATGTAAATTTTTTATACATATTTTATTAATTATTCATACGCAAAATAATATAGCTAAATATAAATTACCTATAATATGTAATACATCATATGATCGTTTTTTCTTTTTTTTTTAATTATTGAAATCATATGTATAAAATTTAAGAACAGAATATCTAACTTTAATCAATCTTTGTAAGTTTTCCAACACTTTATTATCACTAACATCTTAACTTATTAGGTCTAACACAATGCATTAAAATGTATTAAATTCAGCAATAAAAACAATAAGACATAAATAAATTACTTGAGATAAAAAAGTAAAAACCAATACGTGATTTAAAATTCATTCATTAGTAAAAAACAGTGATACAGTTTTTCATTGTAATATAAATTTTTCATATTTGCATAAATCTTTGATCGCTGTAACTTATAAAATTATTTTGTTCCTACTAATTATTAAAATTTATACCAAAATAATTCATTCACAAACCTACAATTAACAACCTATACGGACTATAAGTATTAGAAATGAGTAGATATATTTTATTGTAATGTAAAACCAACATACCTAATAGAAATTATAATAATAAAAAGATGTTATTTTAATTTCTTTGACGTTTCATTTAGTATAAATAATAATGTGAGATAATTTAAAAAAAATTGAAGTATGGTTTTTAATAATATTAGACTATAGACTTTAATTTTGTTTCAAATAACTATTGAAAATAATATTATTTTTTTCATTGAATGTATTTGATTATAATTTATAATGTATTAATATATCTATAGACACCTATGTTGTTAATATTGGAAAGGCCTATCCATTCTTAAATTCTTTTATTATCTATGGTAAATCCTAATTCTTAATCGAAATCTACGACCGTAAACGACGAGCCCGGAGACACGCGTAGCAACGAATTTCGCCGATAGTTGGCAATACTGCGGCGAGCCAAGAACACGCACAATACTGAACAACAGACAACAGGTTGGCAGTTATGTATTACACGTCCTCATAAAAATTTATGTTCTTGATATAATAATACTACGAACCATAAAGAAAGAAGTCACTAAGTTGGTTTTATCACTTATATATCTGTTTAATACAACTATAATCCATTGTTGAATTTTACGACCTCCGAACCTCCTGTTGATGCTTGACAGATAATTGTAAGAGCTGTGTCTTATTTTGTAGCAAGTATGTATAACACTATCCATTGCACTATTTCATATGTCTGTAGGAAAATTGATAATGCAAATTGTTAATGTTATTCTATCGTCAATTTTTGTTTACAGATGTAATGTCTTAAGCTGTGATGCGAGCACTAGATTGACTCATTTCAATGGTTAACATTTTAATACCAGCCATACTATTTATATTATAAAGTAATATAAGTAAGTCCAATCATTATGGTGCCCGAATTCATAGAAACATACACCAAACCTCAGAAGGCTGTTCAGACATCAGCTAAATTGAAACGAAAAAATAATAAAAACAAACCCAAGTTTGATAAAAAAAATGAGTTGATTAAGTATGGAAATCATAACAGGTAAGACTACTGTTGAATTGAAAATTATTTACCCTATATTGGGTAAATATATGTTATATATGTTATATTAAAATTTTTTGTATTGGTCCTACCCTGGTCTTTAATTTAAATAAATTGTTAAATATAAATATGCCACAACATGATACTTTCATAAAACATTTGTTGTAATGCATATTATTTCTTTTGTAGATATGTTTATCGTAATCCAGATGATAAAGATGTTAGGCTGAATGTGTTAGCTTACCATTTAAATTTATTTTATGGTCAGGCTGTGTTGGATATTGGCTGTAATATTGGTCATGTGACATTTAGTCTTGCTAGAGATTTTGGTGTAAAGTCAGTTGTAGGGATGGATATCGATCCTGATTCAATAAGTATTGCACGTCAAAATTTACAGCATTACTATAGCAATCCAGTGCCAGGTATGCCAATATCTGTAAGATTTCCATACAATGTATCGTTTATAAAGGTTAGTATAGCACAAAATATATGACAATTTTATAAGTTAAGGTTTATAACAAAGGTAATATGTTACAGGGAAATTATGTACTAAAATGTGATAGTCTACTTGCAAGAGAAACACGTAAGTACGACGTTATTCTCTGTTTTAGCGTTACAAAGTGGATTCATTTGAACTGGGGTGATGACGGTTTAAAATTAGCATTCCAACGCATGTATGCACAGTTGCAACCTGGTGGAGTACTTGTGGTAGAGCATCAGCCATGGAAATCATATGGTCGTAGAAAAACATTGACAGTAAATATGATGATGATGTTAATAATCAAGTAGAATATTTATTAATTGTGTTTAATGCATAATTTTAGAAAACCATTTGGAAAAATTACAAAAACATAAAACTGAAACCTCAAATGTTTGCTGACTATCTGTTGAATGAAGTTGGTTTTGCCCACTGTGAAACTCTTACCATGGTTTATGATCCAACTGGAGGATTTCACCATCCGCTGAATGTGTATAGAAAACCTTACATTATTTTTATTTAGGTGTAGCCAGACTTTTATATCAGGTGTTGCTGAAATGTACCAAATGTTTTCAAAATTTGAATTTTTTTTTTTTATCAAAAATAAATTTAACACTAATAAAAGATTTTTTTACTGTATAATAGTATTATAATTTATAATTATTATCAAATATGCAAATTTTTCTTATATTATCATAGCATAAAATAATTTAATTTAATTATTTTATAAAATTACAAATTGAAAATATTATAATATCAAATGTCTGTTGTGAAGAATAATATTTTTGAATTTAACAATTATATCATTATATCATTATAGTAAATTTATAATCATAATTGTTGCTGAATAAACACTAGTTATAAAACTTCAATTCCATTTTGTGTATTATAAAATTTTAAACAATAGTCAGTTTTGAAAAACATCTTCCACAAAAACAAAATGTGACTGAAATGACTAAAAATAATGATCAACATATTAAAACATTTAAAAAAATTTTTTATTTGATCCAATTGTTGTATCCAATCTAACTATTGATCTATAGTTGTTGTAGATTATTCACAATGAATGAATGCCAGTAAATCTTTTAAGAAGTTTAATTTCCTGTTCTAGATAATCCTTATCAATTTTAAATAATTTTACTGAATAGTTTAATATTTTCAACCGTTGGAATAAGTTGCAAGACATTACCAACAAAACAAATAATATCATAGGTTTCCAGATTAAATCTACCATTCGATCATTTCAATCCACTTATCATACTATTAAGTGCTGTATTATAGCAGTTAACTGTGATTTCCTGTTTTATAGTTTCATAAAATATCTGAGATGTACTATCTTTACTTTACAAAAAATATAATACTTTCCTTTCCCAGACTTCTGAAATATTTATATATATTTTTAAGTACATAACGGAACTATTTCCTCAAATAAATTTAGACAGAAAGCTTTGGAGAGTGATAAAAAAGAAGTGATTAATTAAACAGATGACAACAAATTAAGTTGTTTTGCCTGAATAATTACACTTACTTTCACGATTAACTTTAAAATTGAATGCATCAAATTTAAAGAAAAATAAAATTCAAACTGTTTTATATTTTAAGCCAAGGTATCTACAAAATTATGTATACCTACCTTAATAAATAATAATCTACAACAAAAATATAGGTATTGCTATAGTATATTTATCAACACCCGTAAACATGCCCATACATTAGTAACTAAAAACAAATCAAAGTGTATGACAGTTCAATCAAATGAAACCCAAAAATCATAAACATGATATTGTAATACTTTTTTTAATTTACACATACTTGTTTAATAGCTTGATGTTCAATGTATTAATCCAACATATTAGCACTAAATTTTGATTTAATGTTGTGAGTATCACATAATGACAGATATTAAATAATCGTTGTTAATTTATTCACGTGGTTCAATCGTATTCTAGTTCGTTACAAAATTTGTATCTTATTGTCTCTTGAAAAATATTTTTATTAATACCATCTGATGTCAAAATGAATTCGATTTTAGCAAATATAAATGTAAACAAATACATACTGATAAATAATTTCATGATGCATCACAGTTTATCAAAATAAGTTTAATAGATAATGGGTATTTAACAAATAGTAATAAATTCTAAAATAAATGGTACAATCAATCTGATCGCCTGGAATATTCACATTCTTAATATACTTTTGTCAAAAAAAAAATATTTTAATAATTATATCTTAAAATGTATCTATTAGTTCTTATAATATAGATATAAGATGCATTACAACACATGTAGTACAAATTGATAATCAAATATACACAAAACAAAATAGTTTATTAATAATAAAACCATCAATTTACATTTTAAATCATTGCATATTATCAACAGCTTAAATAATCTGAAAACAATAAGTAAAATGAAATCGATGAGCGTTAAATTTATAATACCTACTTTTAATTCCACTAAGAGGTGTAGGTCAGTTGGTCAGTGTTCTAGTCTTGAAATTTTAATTATTGAGCAATATTATTGTCCCAGCTGTAGCTCTTCCCACCATTTAAGTTATGTATGCTTGAGGCAATCGATTATTTTTAATGCATTATTGGAATCAATATTTTGTGTGTTTGGATATACATCACACAGTAGTTGTCTGCGTTCGCCGTTCAGGTATTCATATTTGATAATGCAGTACCAGTACGTACCTACTATAATTAATTTGTATGTGTTAGAGTCTTAGAGAGCATTTATTTCATGTTACCCGAGTGGCGAGTATACATTTGTAGGAAACATAGTAAGTAACACTAGTAACAGTACAAAAAAATACTTGATATTAACGTTCAATGATGTAGGTACGTATTGTTTTCTAAAAAAACATTAAAAAAATATATATATAAATTATGTACTGAAAATTTACCATAGGTATAATATGTTCTAATAATAAACAAAATTGTTTAAATAAGCTCTTAAATATATTTTATTTCCTAATGAAAAAAAAATCAAACAATTTAAAATTATAAAATTAACATGTATTTATTATTCTTTCTCGAGCTTGCTTTTAATTAAAACAAAATGTTCAATTATAAATGCATATTATTGTGTTTATCAATTTATGATCAAATAATTATTAAACTTTTACCCAGAGAACAAACATATTGCATAACTACAATTTTTTAAATATTGTTGAATTGAAACGAGCACTTTTTGTACCTTAAAAACTAATTCTAAATATTAAACATTATATAATGTGTGAAAAATGTGTTTAAAATACAAATACAACAAAATATGTTCAATGGTATTATGTAAAGAGAAAAACGACCAAAGTATCTAAAATTAAAATAAAAATTGCCTTTAACTCATATAGTATTATGAAATAAATTTCTATAACACTTGGCTATGTCTTAAAAGATTATTGAAAAACATACAAACAACCTCCTAGTCCTAATGAATATTTAAGATACCGCTTATTTATGAACGTATTCTACCATATTTACAAGGCAACTTTTCAGACAACTTATTCAAACATCTGCTGACAAGCCAGCTTATTTGATCAAAAAACAAAAATGAAATTTAAAAAAATGTGAACAAATGAGTACCATTCTGATATACAGTAAAACTATAATAAGCTTCGAGTGAGATAGATATGTTTAATTTGAATTTAACGATGTATATCAATATCAATGTAAAGTGTATACGGAAAAAAATTCGGAGACTGTTCAGTGTGAAATAGGTACATGAATGATAACATATCCAATGAATGTAAAATGTGTATACGTAATACGTATATTTGCTCAGATATTGAGATATTATAAGCAACATGCGCAAATCATCATAGTATATTAATATATAATAAAATATAAACTAATTTGTATTATAATATTGATAATTTGTGTTTATAATTTAATAGTTAATTGACATAACATATGTTAATATAATACAAATTAGCTACAGATGGTTTAACAGCCATATAATAATTATACCTTTAATATATTTCGTATGGTGTTTTTTGATATTACCATTAGGTAGATTAATTCATTTTATAATTAATGATACAGTAAGTCGAATTAATATTTTCCGATAATATTACATCTGTAAATGTCATTTTGTGAAAAAATATAGCAATAAAGGTACATGAAGCCATGAAGGTTCTATGTCCTCGAAAATAATACTTTTAAATTATTAAAAATTAATTAATATCGTTATTTATAGTTTAAATATGTGATTTCGTCCAAATTTGAGATTCAAATATCTATAAAAAATTGTGATTAGATATTTTTTTGGTTTCAATATGAGCTTTTTATAAGGAACTTTGTATTAAATATTCAAGCTTTGGCTACAAAACAAACAGCAAAACAATTTGCAAACTTTTCTGATTATAAATTTTAGCAACATTTCAAATGCTTAAAAAAATAAATTGTGCTTATGTGTTTTAAATAACTTTATTATTTACTTACGTGGAATCTTATATTATAATTTATATTTTAAAACTTTTTGATCGAGAGAAAAAATGTTTATAATTTATAAAAATCTTGGAAATAAAACTAAAAAAAAAAATGGGAAATTTCAAATATCTATAAATAGTCCAACAATAGTTGAAAATATATTTTAAAATTATATTATATATAGAAAATAATGATATAAACATTTGATGAAAATTGAAAAGTTCAAGTAGTATTATTATTTATTTTTAAATTACAACAAAATATTTAAATATCAAATAGCATATGAGAAGAAATAGTTATTACTTATTTTACAGGTAATATAGATTGAAAAACTTATGAAAAACTGAGGATTAATTTTTAAAATCTTCGATATAAAATAAAAATTTTTTGTAAATTCTTAACTACAAAATGGTTTGGACATTTTTGAAAATTACAATATTCTAAATTTAAACACTTATGAAAAAATATTGTATCCATACATTTTCAATATTTTTTAACTAATAATTGGAAACTTTTTACTTATAACCTTGTATTAAATATGTTCAAGCATTTTTAACTAGCCAATAATAATGAAAAGAAAAACACATCGCTGTAAAATCAATACAGCATCCGTCGCTCCATTCAGTATTTAGAAAAAAAAAAAAGAAAAAAGTAGATAACCCCTCTGTTATACAGTAAGTATCAAGTGCACATCATGTCGTAACACGCACTAATACCTATGTGTACCTTCGTACACACCAATATTATAGTCAATAGTTAATTTTTAAGACCTCAATGACTCGTATACTTTAAAGTCTGTATGCACCCTACATTGATTTGGTCTTCATAAATTATGAACGTCAAAAGATTGCAAGGAAGTAAAAAAAAAATAAACGTTAATGGTCGGAAACACTTTTGTATTAATCATTACACATTTACACTGAAAAAAAAAAGCATAAAATACTTTTTTACCGAGGTTCGTGTTCGCTCTCGGCGTACGACCGTCGCTCACACACACACACACACACACACACACACACACATTATTCCTGCCGAGCTCTACGACAGTCGACAGCTATGGGACTCCACTCGCATATTTAGCAGCGACGCGATATATAATATTATGTTTTCCCAACACGAGTTTCTTTTCAGTTCACGGTTTTAACCGTGTTTAGTGACTTGCGCGTTAAAATATTCATGAGATATATCCAGAAACGTATTTAACCCGGAGCTAAGCTAACCAGAACCATAGTGTTGGGCGAAAAAATGTTGAATGATTTGATGGTTTTTTTTAAAAAAAAAAAGCTGTACGACTACAATATATAGTAGACTTAGTAAAGCACGGATCACCGTGTAACCATAGTTCATAGTCATTAAAGGCAGAAATATTATATAATATGATTCTTGTTTATCTATTTTTAGCGAAACATTGATCTTTTTTTCCTCGAATTATCATTCATTATTATGGTAATAATTGGAAAATTATACGTTTTTTATCGTTTATAATAAATTAATTATTACCTATTAATTTTGTGTACAAAAATTGGTCATAGATCATTTTTGTTTTTTTTTTTGTGTACTGTGTAGGTACATTCGTAGATTCCGAGTCATTGATCAGATTGACTTCACGTGTTTTGTGTTCTTTCGTGTGCAATTTTTATATTATATTTATTTAAATTTGTTAATTAAAGTGAGTGAAGGCAAAAAACGTTTAAGTGGTTCTTAAACGAACAAAATAATTAAAGTCCTTTTCGACATTAAAAAGGATTAAAAATTACTTACAACCCCGATTAAGAGAGCATCATTTAAATAATTTTGGTATCTTCCACATTGTAAATGAAATCGGCAGCAAAATTTTGAGAAAATGATTATTAATGAATTTGTTTATATTAAATCCCGTCGTATAAATTTTTAAGTGCCTAGTTGATTCTATTGTTTCATTTTTGTAAATTTTAATTTTTCATAGCCAAAAATTATAAATTATTAACATAGACGGCATCAGAAATTTTTTTTGACTGAGCTATTTTTCCTGATCAATTTAAACACGTACTTAATTTTTTGGTCAAGGTTAAAATAGTTGTGATTATTATAATGAGAATGAAAAATTCTTGATATCATTTTTTTTTTAACACATTTATGTATTTGTATACACTTGTATATTTGTGTTAAATATCAATGATTTTTTATTTAAGAATAAAAGTAATATTATATAAATAATATTGAGTACTTAGACAATTCAATGATTTTCTCCGTTTAAAATCAAAATTCTAATTTTTTTGATTCAACATATTACTTACGTGTTTTTATATTTGTACAGCATTCTGTATTTTTATAATTAAAAACCATTAAAGTTTAAAACTTACTAAAATTCAAATAATAAAATATAGGTACTTTTATTTTTTAAGTGACATAAATAATACATATTAATGTTATATAAATCAAGAGAATATTAATAAAACCAAACGATGTTTATATAGGTATGGTACCAATTTTTTAAATATTCGATTACTTCATCGACGTAAATATTTTTATCGAGGTGTATTGCGATACATGGAAACATCAAATTGCTTATCTGTTCCTGTGTCACAGACCACAGTGGTGCGTAGCTTAGTTTTAACATATACCTATAGACTATAGTGACTGCGCTTTTGTAATCAAGATCATTTAAGTTGATCGAAAGCGATAACAAAATACAAAATATGAAAGTATAAAATACTACAATATTATTTGTACACTAACGTCATATTGAATTTTCTAAAAATAAATATAATTTTCAGAATTTCAGATACTCCTGATAATAATCTCAGCTAAATTATAATTATTGATTATTGTTGTACTGAGAAATAAATCATAATGTTTTTATTTTAGACATTTTTACTATTTTAAAATATATTTTATTGTATAAAATATTAATATGAATTAATTTTATTACGTATAATCATTTATTATTACACATAACATATTATTATTTTTACGTTCATTTAAAATATTATGTTTATTGTTAACTGTATACATTATTACGACACAAGATTCGTCCGAGCTAAGGCCCAGTTGGTCCAGCCCGTTATTCCACCATTTCGGATAATTTTATTATGAGTAATTGTTGTTTTTTTATTAAAATGATTCTGTATTTTTTTTATAAATTGTATACCTTTGTTTTAATAATTAAGACTGCAATAGACTGATATTGTCGAGATGGGGGGCGGTAAAAATTATAAGCCCCGGGCCACAAAAACTTGAAATACATCTCTGGATATATCCATATGACAATAAAACATTCCTATACACTATGTTGCATATATATTATGTTATAATGTAAATGAATATCTCTTTATTGTATAAACGATAATCGTACTCACTACTCGCCATCGAAATTATTATTATTACTGTTGTAATGTAAGTGTTCAACTTAAATTCTATGAAAATTAATAATTATACAAGAAAAACGATTCGGAACGAATACGACCTGTTGCCAATATTAACTGATTATATTCCTTGATATAATTATAAAATTGCTATTACAGTAATTTATTTTAATATTAGGTAGTAATATATAATTATAATACGTAGGTATAAGACTATTGGAGTACGAGAATAATAATTAATAATATTATAATTAAATTGTATTATATTTTGAAAAAAAGATAACTTGCCACCGATTCAGTTAAGTTACTTTAGTTGATTTCAAATAAATCACTTAGATAGGTTTGCAAGTTGTTTTAATTTAAATTATTAACTTTAAAATCAATAAATAAAACCTCACCTAAAAAAATTAATTTTTGTTAAATGTTTTATAATAAAATTACATATAGGTAAGTACTTGTAAATTTCGATGATTTTAACAAATCTTGTTAAACTTTTAACTTTAAATAATTTTAAATAAAAACCATACCTTACATCCTAAATATATTTAAATTGTTGTAGTAATATCTCACTATGAACCTTGTATTAAATCAAGATTTTTGACCAAATTACATTTTGTTTATTAACATAAAAATTAAAAATTATAGGGAAATAATTATAAACAGATCAAAAAGAATTATAATATTTTGAAAATTATACCATGTGTAGGCAATGGTAACATAAATATTTAGTAAAAATTTCAAGTACCTATCTAAAATTATTTAACTTTAAGTTACACCAAAAAACAAAATCTATTTTTCGTATATTGATTTAACGTAAAAATCTCTATTTTTCTTTAATTGATAAGAAGTTTTCCCGGTTATCTTGAAAAGTACGTGAGTACGTGGCATTTTTAATTTTTACTTCTTAAAAGTACAATTGAGATCCAATTTTCTATCAGAAATCATCTTCAAAGGTGAAAATTGAAATATTTTTAGTTTTTACTGCACCAAAAAGTGATTTAAACAAAATAAAATATATAATTTAAAATCAATATAATATTATCTATTGCTCAGCTTTTGGATCTAAAAATATTAATGATAATTTATTTATTATTTTACAATAATAAATATAGCTAAAATATATTAATAGTTGATTACAAACATTTAATTATGATGTAATCCATAACATTAGTCATTAAATTTATAAGCTAACCTATAATTTACAAAAAATGTTTATACTATAAGGTATTTTAGTTAAAACATAGTATACATTTATAATCGATAACATCATTTAATTATGATATACCTAATTCGTAAAATAGAAAGATTTATTATTGATAGATATCACATTGGAAAAAAATGTATTATACAAATTCACATAAGTCATTAAGATTCATTCAGAAAAAAAATCATACACATTTTTTATTTGTAATGAATACTATTGTGTTGACTCGGTGATTTGCGTATACCTACCTTTTTATTCATATGATTCTGCGAAAAATGAATTTACAATGCTGCTAGAATATTTTATTTTAAAAATAATTTTGGACATAAAATGATTGATAATAATTATTATTAGAAAATATTGAACACAAAGGAAAAAGAACGTATAGAATTAATCATAAATGTGAACAATAAGTATAAATTAAATCATGTTGATATAAATAAATTTTTATCACGTAAGTTAGTCTTTGATATCAAGAGGAAAAATTAGTTAATTAATTAATGCTTTTTTTTTTTTTTTTTAATACAATATAATTTTAAAACAAATAATTATTAATTACATTTTTATATAAATAAATACAAATCAAACCACCACATTAAATTTTCTCATATTATCATACCGTTAATATGAAGGAAAGAAAATGAAAACAAACTACCTATTTTTTACATAAATTATTATTATCCATTTGTTTTATTACATTAACTATAATTTATTAAATTGTTGTTGCAATACAATTTTGAAACATATGATCATCATTATGTATATATAAACTACATATAGCTCGTTACAGCAAATTGTTGTGCGTAATTGTTTTACATTCAGATAAAATTAAAAAAAAATCTTTTGTTTAATGAAAATCTGGGGAATTGGGTGAAATCGTATGTTTAGCTTGCTAACTTAAAATTAAATCTATGTTTGATAAAATTATTTATTAAAAAATAGCATTTATTAAATATAATTTAGTTTAATCTTCCGTGTTAATTATAGAAAAATAAATTACTTATAATATAAACTAATATTATAAAATATCCTTATAATTTTATAAATATAAGACTCTGATTAAACTGACATATCGTTTCTGCTCAAAATAGTTTTTCATACCTATAGAATGATTTATCATTTAATTCAAATTAAATACATTCGTTATAGATCTCTCCAATGTAACTAATTTTACATATTTTATTTGGTAGTTGATACTATTTAATTTATATAATCATTTTATTACTGAGTTATTTTTACTATTTTACTAGATACGTATTATTTTACGCATATAGGTATTCTGTTAATTTGTTATCTGTACTGTTTACCCTACAATCGTCGTTTATGATGAAAATAAATATAATTATAAATACGTTTGTAAATAAGAAATAAAAAAAAATTGTACACTCTTGCCAGACATCTATGACCTATAATATTGTATTTTACAGACAAGATAAATAAAAATCAGACGTAATACCCATAATCAAGTTTCTTTACAATAAAACGTGACAGAAAAGTTGGAGTTTCTCATTTACGAAACTATACACAATATTATGTAAGATATAGTTATATGGTTATTTTCCGTAGACCTATCAAGAAAGTTAGTTGTTGAACTAACAGAACTCCATATGGACACACGTAAATTTCTTACAAAACTCCTAAAAAAAAAAAAAAAATCCCTTATATAGTATGCACCCTCCTTATGATCAAACGATATTAACAGAAAAACGTACTTATGCAAATTTCAAAATTATTGTTAAATTTCCAGAATATTTATCAGAACCCTTTTGTCATAAGACATAACCAACCTTCACTTTTAACTAAGTAGTAGATACCATCAATTTTATAAAAAAAAATCGAATCTTCAAAATTAATTGTATTTACAATTCATAAAAGTTATTATTTGTTACTTTAGGTTTAGGGTTTATGTGCAACAAAAAATGTGAAAAAAATATTACATTTAGTCATAAATAATTACTTACTAACTAACAAAAAAACTTAATTTTTAAGTTCTAAAATCTTAAAAATATTATTATGAATTATTAATGTTATCCACAATATTACATTAAACAATGATTTGGTGTTTAAAATTTTCAAAAATGTAAGATTTTTTGTTATATCTTAATATGTTTTTCTACTTGCTGAATCAATCTACGTTCAAAATCACATAACTTATAATTTTTTTACTTTAAAATTTTGAAACATTTCTAAGATTAGATTGCAATGGAAATCTTTATTCATCCATGTTATTATTCCTATTTAAATATAATGTATTATAAACACAAATATTAGTCTTCAATTGTTTTCTATGACATACCTATAATAGATACAGGTTTTATAATTTTTCGTTAAATCTTCCAACGGGTGTTTCTTTTTATTGGCCAAATTTGATTTGATATTTTCAATGATGTCCACACTTACATCAATTGAGTGTGACGTATTTTTAGCTTTAAAATAGAACGAACAATGAAGTCGAAATCATTTTTTAATTTTTATATTTTTAATTTCAAATAAAAATATTAGATTTTTTTATTAACTTTACAGTATTTTCTTCTAAAGACAAAAATAGGTACTAATTTAATATAGAATTTATCTACGTAATATGACATGGCATCTAATTCGCCGTCGCGTAAGTAGAGACTGTAAAGGCAATGGTATTTCAGTAACTGTTCTTGAATTTCAACACATAACTAGAAGCTTTTAAAAATACGTTTTTATCACAAGTTATTATGTTGTTGATATTCGAATAATTTTTACCAACCACTATGCTACTAAAATATTCAATAAAATATGTATTTCACACATTAAAAGTTAAAATATGCAATAATATGCTAAATAAAATAACCACCATTTGCTTTAATGTGACATGATTTACGTACATTACAAACAAAAACAGTAATCGTTAATCAGAAGTTAAAAAAAAACGACCAGACATATAAATCCCTAGCTCTTGTTATTATAGTTTTGTTATTTTTTATGTATTATAATAGACACATTTATTGCATCTTTTATTAGAGTAAGCTATAATTTAATAATGCAAATAGTATCTACACAAATATTAAAACTTAGACGATTTTTGTAACATAACTTGAATGTCAATGGCCAATGCTGCCTCGGGTTTTCATTTTTATAGTAAAAATAATATTAATTTTATATTTACAAATGTGGGCGATAACAATAATGCGAGTTATAGAGGTGTGTAGACAGAGGGGCAGGTTTAAGGGCTTAACCTCCCCCCCCCCATAAGAAATAACATGAATATTACATTCATTATAGGTAATAATCATTTATGCCGAAAAATAATTAGTACTGTTTTACTGTTTATTACACGATTGTATACGGATCTAGTACAAACGTGTATACACAGATATATCTGTACGTGTATAATTTTAACTTCTACTTATTCTTATTACTTTACCTGCAGTAATGATGGTCACTTCAGAAAGGACTTTTTCGATTCTTAGCCGTCTCAAAACCTATTTACGAAATAAAACCAGAGAATCTCACTTAAATGGAATTAGCAATGCTGAATATTCATCAAGATATTAAAATATCAACAGACAGTGTTCTTGATGAAATATCAAAAACAACAAAAAAAATAATAATTTTAAGTTGTTAAGTGTTGTTAGACCATAAATATCATTTTTTTTTTTTTTAATTTAATTGTGCTATATCCTTGACTATTAAGTATAAAAATAATAAATTGTATTAACATTTTTTTTATATATATAAATAATAACCCTCCTTCCCAATAACGACACCAATTATGAGTTAAGTCTAGTTGGGTGTATAATATATTATATATAGTTGTACATTTATAGTACCTATTGTATTGCTCACTCACGGTTATCTAATTTACAAGCTACATGGATAATAAACATGATTTATAAATCCATCTTATAAAATTTACAACTATTAAGACTAACACTTAAACAATTATAATATTATGTCTATTCTGTTGAATACATTTACTATATACAAGTATATATAGTACTATAGTAGTATAATAGTGAACTTTAATGTCAGGGCAGGTTGTAGACTGTCAGAGAACATATAATAATTAATAATTATTATAATATTAGATATTCAATGGCGAGGGGTCATTTGTTCGAATATTATGTGCACGATTGAAAAGTTTTCGATTGTTATCTATTAGAAAGTTTAAATGTTCCAATATTATTTTCGATTATACGAACATTGTTACTGCGAATTTAACAAAATTGAATTTTTTTAAATTGACTATTGAAGCGATCGGTTTATCTCATAGATAAGTAAACTAGACACCAAACTCGGATTATATTTGCACTATTATATTATTATTAGATTACACTATTTCATGATACTATTTTATTATGATATATTACATTATAATACACTACACAAACGGTATACAAATTCATTTTAAAATATCATAATCAAAATTATACAATTAAATATGAATTAAGTGTTTATTTGAAGAAAAAAAATGTATTAAAAAGATAAATTATAAGCAATTTATATTATATATATATACATGGCTAGTTTATCATGCGATCATAAAAGTATATACCTACCTATTTCGATTATCTGATATCGTATACTCGTAATTATGTTCGAATAGGAAAATATAACATTTCGCACTCGTAGTTCGTACATAATACTATTCAAACACAAGTCCATTCGAACAGATTTCTTCGAACACTCGCGACTAGTTCCCAAACAGAATAAGTGAATGACAGAATCAATACTTTATTATAATGATACTACAGTTATATTACAAAAATACGTCTTATTAAACATTTTCAAATTCGTAACTACGTTGTATAAATATCTTATTATTTATTAATTTTTAAATAAAATACCAAGTATAAACAGCAATAAAATTCGATGTACAAAAGCTCGAAAATACCAACCAATAATAATTGGATTTAATGGTTTAAATATGTCATCAATTATTTAACAACACGGTTTATTGATTTTTCTTTCGCTTAATTAAAATACATAATATTATGTACTTAACCAACAAAAAAATTGTCATAAAATACTTGTACATTAATTATAATGTATTATATAGCTTGAATTATAAGTTTAACTTAATTACTTCGGCTCTTTTATAGCAGTAGAATTTTTATTGAGTTATTAATGAATAATCGCAAAGTGCTATTATACTGGATGGTTCTTCCGCACGTTTACAAGCAATTGAATATTTATGTTATCCTCTTTGCTTATTGTGTAATAATTTCTATAGATTGTATTATCTTCTAGTTAAAAATTGTAGTAAAAAATAAAAATAATTATAATTGTAATTAATATTGTTTAGGAGATAGGACAGCCAAGCATAATTTATAATGTCATTGTGATTTTTATGTAAAACAACCGTTGGCCGTTGCGATACATATTTTAAAAGTGAAAACTGTAAAAACGCTACAACTGTTGTTTACCGAAACAACACACTACAAAACACATTGAAATATTAGTTAATGACGTACATAAAACACGTGTATAATATATATAATATATCATAATATGTGTGTAAATGTATGATACATCAATACATAAAATATTAAAATATAATATGCAGTACTTATGTACTATGCGAATAAGTGTATAGTACGTGAGTAATATAAAATAGGCTATTACTTACCTACTAATAATATTGAATATAATATAGATAACTACCAAAGGCGAATTGCCATTTTTAGATGGTAAAATATTATTAATTAAATATATAATTAGACAAGTAGACAGCAGTCAAAACTCAAAATTAACTAAGAAATTTGAAAAAATATACAAGTATTTAAAAAATGTCGTCTCAAAATGTTAACTTTAATATGCGGATTACAAATATTATCTGAGAATTTATTTTATCAAAATTACTGCTAACGGCGGTTGGAAACGATTTGTTCAAAATCAAATTATTGAATTATTAAATATTAATAATTATAGGCTCTGAGCTTTAGGTGCAACAAAAAAAATAAATAAATATGCGTCATTTATAATACCATATTATGTGCAGTGAAATATTATACGCAATAATAGAAATTGCGTATCTTATTATTTATTACACATAATTTATATATTTTTATACGATATACCTATTTATACCGTTTATAACAAACTAATAACTAATAATATTATAATTATTATGTATATATTATGTATAATATATATATATAATGTAATAGGAATAATAGGCTAGATATAATATGCAATTTGTTTTTAGTAATAATCAGTTCAATTTAACATATATTACTAATTTAAAAAAAACTATTCCTACAAATCTGAATAATTTATGGTTATCTTAAATTTATCTGTTTTTTTATATAGATAAATAAATAATAAATTATTATTTTATAGGAAGAAAATTAATTGCACTTGGCAAATTTTCTAATTTTATTTCTTTATAGATAATTAAATATAGATTTTGAAACTTTAAAGATATTATTTATAAAAATAATTTTTTAAAGATGAAAGAGAGCATCCATTAAAATAAAACCATATATAGGTTACTTTTTAGAAGAGCATACAATTTACTCTTTACTCTTTTGTGTAAATACCTACTACATCACAACATATAGTGACATAGCATAAACTTACACTTTAAACTGTTACTGTATAGTATATAATATTTATTCAGTATTCAGAGTTGAAAAAATAATATAAAAAAATAAATAATTGCAGTTGCCTTGTTTATCTGTCTCATCATCGTGTTTCGTAATATATATTAGTTCATGGTTTTGACAGTATATAGGTGTATAATGTATTACAAACATAAAAATGAAATGTATTTATTCATACAACTCTTTCATCGTTCCAATCCAATTATACGTACTATACATGAAAAATAAATATTTGTTATCCTATTATTTCATATGGATTGCTCTCGATTTAATTTTGTTTTTTTGAAACAATGTAGTTTTACATTTTTGTAAACATTGGTAAGGTAAATAATAAGTATATACCTACCTATTTTTAATTAACTATCTTATTAATCCTGTATTAATAAATACGTTTTGCATATAAAAACTATAAAAATGTACCTATTATAATTTACAGGCCGAATGAATTTAAGTTTTATACATACATATTGCAGTATTTACATAAATATATAGTAATAATATATATTTAGGTATGTATCATTTCATTAATTATTAACATTTGATATTGATTTATGGACTGTGAAATACTAAAAAGTAATTAATAAATAATAATACAGTACTTAAAAGTTTAAAAACGCATTTACGCCGTCGAGTACGTATACAATTGTGCAAATATTAAACGGTTCAAACGGTTATACTACCTTGCAAATTTTAATTTTATTATACATATAGACCATACAGCAATAGGTAGTAACTACTTACTATTAATTTTATACACTTTACAATTATTACTATTAAATTTAATAAACACTAAAATAAAACATAAAGTTATAAGGATATTTTAATTAACAGATAAAATATGTATAAAATGTTTAAATATTTAAACTCTTCATCCATCAGGAATGTAAAGAAAATAAATTATGCATAAAAACTACTTTAAGTATTCGCGCATGTTGTTATAAATTTTTCAAGTGTTCGTAAATTAAAGTTTAAGCGAATGTCAAAATTGTTTAATCGTTATTTAGTTATACGTAAAATATAAAAAAGATGCTATTTATTTTAGTTAAGTCCGTTTATACTAGAATTCATAAAATTTTTAGAAATTAAAAAACGTTAATAAATTACTATAATTTTAATAGCAATATCGCTCATCTTTCAAACCTATTAACATAAATATTATCTATCCTAAGTACCTACACAGAGTTTAATAATTATTAAAAAAAAAAAAATTCTCCTAAATTTTAATTTAGATAGTCAATATTTTCAAAACAATCATAATATGCTTTACATCTAGGTAAAAAAAGGGCGGTTCTCAATTGGAAAAAAAATCAGTTTGTATTACCACAAATAATATAATAAACTAAAGTATTTGAAAATATATTTAAAAATAACAATAAATTTTACTTTTGCCGGATTATATGAACATAAAAACAAACATATTTTAATGAATATAAATTATAAAGTGAATTAATGGTTCTATAAACTTGACTTTTGTCGGGTTACTAACACAATTTATTAATAGCTCAGTGAAATTTAGTAGACCACTGACCAACCATGAGTCACTAAATAATGTTTAAGTAATCACTAGGCTCACTATTAATTCATTAAATGTTTGTTTATGGAACCCGTCATGAGTAGTCGATGATTAGTTCATTATTACATTTTAGTAAATCATTTAATATTTCTATTTTTATAAATTTATTATAAAAAAAAAAAAGATGCTAAACAGAAATTATATGTCTACCTATATTATATCGTTAAGCATATTTCATGATAAAATATCTTTTGATATTGTCATTAAAGTAATTTATTTTACAATAAATTAGTATTACTAAGGTTAGGTTGACTTAAATTTTTGCGAAAACATTGAATTTAATATTTAATTATTATTGCGATTACTTTTTGAGTTAACTCCATCTTATCGTAAAACAGTGCGAAATAGATTCATGGTTTATAAATAGGTAATAACTATATACATTCTTTAAATTATATATTTTTTAAATATCATTGTGTTAAGTAAAATTCACATTTTACGTAAAAGTTTTAAGACCTATGAAAAATGTTTTTGAATTAAAAAAAATTTTATTTGGGTTAGGACTTCGAATTTCGTGTAGATTTGCGGAGCTGAGAATTTCTACTCGCTCTGTCAGGTGATTACGACATTTAGTCTTTTGGAGCTGTTTGAAAGGGAAGACCAGAAGAATATTGACATTTTTAATTTAATTGATTTTTGTGGACTTATTAGACTATATTTGTAGCCACAAAAGAGTAGTTGGGTTCTTATATATTATTTTATATCGAAGTAAGAGAATCCTAGTACGGTTAGGACTTCGAGAGAGCAGTGTGAGATTTTTAACTAATAAGTTATTATATAGGTATAAAAATTCAATACCTACATTATAAATTGTATTAATTAAAAAATAACTTACAAACTTTTGTAATTTTGATGAAATTCTTCAAAAGACTAACATCAAATGGCTTTAAAATTATTGAGATAATTTATTTTTTAAATTTTTAAACAGGTTTATAATATAATTATTATAAGAAATCTTGTTTTAAATTTTCAAAATTTGTGACCAAAAAAACATTTTTTAATGTCCTATAGAAAAAACTAAAAAAAAATTAAATAATTTTAAATGTCTATAATTAATTCGATAAAATTCAAAAACCTTTTAAATTTAAAATGTTAAAAAAAATGGTAATATTAAAATTTTCTAGTGTATACAATAATTTGTTTTTGAATTAAAATAAAATATCAAAAGTAATTTTATTAAAAACTAGTTTTATGTAAAAATTGTTGTTTTTACCTGATTTGTTGTATTTATTAGGTAGTTTTTATTTTAACCTTACAAAGAATCAAGCTAGATTCAATTTTTTATCAAAGACCACCGTGAAAATTGAAAATTAAAGAATTTTTTCATAATAGTCGGTTTTGATGGTTGTCATTGACTACGTTATATTCATTATAATGAATGTATTCTGTAATTTAAATTTCATAATAAATCCTTGCATATTTACGTATGAAATTTGAATAAAGACAGTGTAGATACAGTCTCTATAAGGATACCTACTTTTAATTTTATTTATATTACTAAATTATTTATTTATTTTTCTACTAGCAATACAGCAAGTTAAAATAATGTTTTGTCACAAATAATATTATATTTTATTAATTATTATATTATTGCTATAATAACAAGTGAGTCAATACTCAATAAACCAACAATACAAAATACATACGTAAAAATACGACAGACATAGCCATGCAGGTAAAGTATAATGGTGTGAATTCTTTATTTTTCACTTAAATATTCAGTTTCAAAAGTTGTTATTAACCGTTTTTTTTAAATCCTAAAAATATTCAAAATATTCAAATGTTTTTAAATAAATAGTATAATTTTGTATTATTAGATTATAAAAATTAGTCTATTTTGAAATTTTTTTTGTTTGTAGAAAATAATAATTTAGGAACATTACAAGTTTTTATGATTAATATTTTTTGAATACAACAAAATTACAAAAACCGTCTAAAGAGAAATCATATCATTTTACATTTGAGTACTAAATTTTGACAAAAATTGAACATTAAACTCTTATAAAAAAATGCTGCCACTACATGTTTTTCATATTTTTTAATTGCCGCAAGAACATAATTTATATGAAATTTTTTTTATACTTTCAAGCTTTCTAATTTAGATGAAATTAAAATGAATAATGTATTATGTATTTTAATGTATCAACATAAATCGAAAGAACTCTAAAATTTCAAATGTCTATAAAAAGTCTAAAATTAACCAAAATATTTTGAATATTAAATATGCATGTTTAGAAAATTTGAAAATTGGAAGTATCTATATTCTATAGGTGCATTTATTCATTTTTGAATAATCAAAGCAAAAAATAAAATCGATTTTGTCATAAAACAGGTATTTATGTTACGTAATTGTGTAAATATTTCGTTTTCTTTAATTTTTATTTTGTTTTTCTCTATAATTTTGAAACAATTTTTGTTAAAATCGTCTACCAAAAACCACTATCAAAGTCGAAAATTGAACTTTTTTGCCGACCAAATTACGGTGACATCATAAATATTTTAGTTAATAACTGCAATAACATTTATTTCGTTCTACTCAGAATCTATAAAACACAAAATTATCTTAAAAAATTCTTCAGCATATAATAATAATATTAGTTAGGTATCTATATCGTACGTAGAAACGACTTAGATTAATATCAACCAGTTATTTTCCTCCCATATAGTAAGTTGTACACCGGAATTCGGAGCACTCAGAATTTAGATCATTCACTATACTAATATTATAATTCACCCAGTATAACTGTGCAAAGCGGATTTAACGGAGCGTTCGTGTATTTTTTTTTTTTTTTTTATTACATTTTAATATAGGGGTTTAACAACTGAAGAATATCGTAAATATTTAACGAATTTATGACCGAATGGAAGCCCGTTGAAAATATATAATATTATGATTGTGCCGAGGACTTTCGCGAATCAGGCCGACAATAATGCCGAATACAACACACATCATACTGCATAATATGCGACGTGCATAATATTATAATAATATAACACATTATTAATACGCAGTTTGGCACTACAATATCGTATCGTTTGGTCTTCAGACGGTGGCATGGACGTTTTCGAGTTTGCACAAAATAGTCCGGCGACACGATAATATCGGTCATTGATTTATTAATAGTCGTCCATGGGTCGTATGTAGGCGTATTAAACGTTGTATCACGTTAATTTAACTATTAAATAATGCGTCGACAGTAAAATTATGTAGGTACCTTACACGTGCGTTTTACGCTATCGCGACAGCCGCGAATAATGAGTAATAACTAGTGAGGACCGAGGTCTGAGAAACAATCAAAACTCGAATAGACGATAATTTTATTTAGTGCATACTGCATTTGTGTCGATAGACATAGATAGGGGCTTGCCGTTCGTCCTGATGTCCCGGTTAACGGGAGTCTCAAGAGAAAATAACTTTATTATCGTGTATTATTTTTTAATAATAAAATATAGAATAATGTTGTACACAGTGTCGTTGTATCGTTATCGCATGTTATCTAAATTTATCGACACGTTCGAGCTACAGAATTTTAAGCTGGAGACGTTGTCGCGACACACACATCGCAATAGACCGATAGAAACGAAAATTTACGATATTTTTGGAACTAGCAAGCACCCCCACTACGAAAGCGGCGTCTGCACAATACCCAAAAACATCGTTACCGCGTAATAAATCGCAATTTCGATCGTGTAACGCATTCATAACAATATAATATTCGCACGAGCGCGCGACTTGTGCGAGTTTGCCGAAGGCCCGTAATATACGTATTATATTTTATTATATTTTATTATATTATTATATACATCGGCTACGTGACAATACACGGTCTCGGTCGGTAACAATAAAACGGTTAGAGAGTATAAGAAAACACGACGGCGGAGTAGGAGAAATCCGTCCGTCGGTCGACCGTTTTCCAAGGTAAGCGCACTCGGCAGCGGCGGCGGCGGGGGCGGTACGAATGCAATTATTATTAATTATTGTACAGCGATCGTTGTTATCGGACGCTCGTCCGACGACAATCCAAACGATATCGCGTAAAAGGTACACGTAAAACCACCTTTGACGCTAATCTCGCTCTCTCACGGTCCTCCACACGCCAACCGCCCAACAGCAATAATATTAGAGACCCAACAGTACGCGTAAATACGACTCGACCGAGTGTGTGCACCCGTCGTGCGGCGGGCGCACGACACGGCGCGTACTCGTCCGCGTGCAAGATGCACAATGCACAATGCACGTTGCACACGGCGCGTCGGTGCCCACTGCAACAACGCTGCTCGTCGCGGGCGGTCGCGCCGCTGCTATAAGGATAAAGAACGACGACGACGAGGAAAAAATATGACACACGAAATACGGTAGTATCGTAATCCGCTGCGCGCGACGGGAAGCGGGGACGTCAGCGCGGTAATGGATCGCGCCGGCAGTGGCAGCACTGCGGCGGGCATCGGACGACAACACATTGTACTCCTCGGCACCGTCCACCAGTTATTATATATTTCGCCGCCGAACGCGTCGGTACGCCGATTCCACACGTCCCGACGTACGCCGTGCGCCGCAATCACCCGAACGACGACGACGCAGCCGCCGACACTCTCTGCCGCTACCACCCGTCCAACCTGTGTGTCCCACTACTCGCCGCCGCCACCACTACCTCCGCCACCGTTGCATCACCTCTTCACCGTCGTCGCACGCTAAACATGGCGTCCGCCGCCGTGTGATCGTCGTTGTCGCCGCCGCCACCAACGTCGCACCACGCAGCCTCATTCATGTTGTGAGTATTACATTATTTGGTCGTTATTTGTAATGCGGTTTGCACGTTTTGTGCCGCCGCCACCCCGACGAGTCGGGTCCACCGATACGATTTTTAATTTTGTTTTCTTCTAGTTTATAAATCGCAAGATTTTTCGTTTCCTCCCGGCGCGCGCCATAACTGTCGCAGTATTGTGTTTTCGAATCGCTGTCGCCGCCACCGCGCGGCAAACGATGATTTTTAACCGTACCGTCGTTTGCGCCGCACCACCCCTCCCCTTCCACCACCACCACCACCGGTTACCTCCACGACCACAGCCCATCGCGCGTATTCCGTTCACGTTCACCTTCACGCTCCGTCACCATACTTCCATATTATACTCACCACTATAATTATTATTATTATTATTATTATTACTATTACTATTATTATTATTATTATTATTACTATTACTTACTACACCGCCGCCGTGTCGTACTTACTGCAGCTGGTGGTCGGGGAGGTCGGTGCTGTACTTAGTGTACTTCGTCACCGGATTATTTGATATTTCCATTCCCCTCTGACGGCGTACAAAAAACCGCGATGGATTTTCTCGTCCGGCGACCATTTTGAACATTTTTTACGACGGAAAAAAAATCGATTGAACACGCGCTTTTTATTTTTTATCACGTTCCTATCCGTTTTTTTTCTCGCCGCCGCCGATGCTAGTCTCCGGACGTAAGCTTCCGGTTGTTTGCGTCGTCATCGTCATTCGTAGTCGTTTTTACACAACGCTATTGTATTTCGTACCCATGTGGGCGACGCGGTAAAATGTTTAACGATCGGATCCAATACCTTTGGTTTTTTGCATTAAATTAATACGACGGCCGTAATCGCTGGCCATTGATTGTTGTCCGCCGTTACGCGATCGTCGTACAATAAAGCCAACCGATTTGTGTAATTACTCATAACCTACATATGACTAGGAAATCTTTGATGCTCCGAGGGCGGGTTTTATGATGACCACTGACCAGGGCTTAAAATTTTCTATTTTTTGTTCTATGCACTATATTTTAATTAGACATTTATAAGAAGTGATGTAAAATGAATAATAATAATAATATAGGAAAAAACATTAATTGCTACACACTTTTGAATTTTGTAGTACACATTTCCTTTTTGATACTACACAAAGTATGTTGTAATACACACAATTTAGGGACTGATGATGACGAAAATTTTCGATAGGTTATGAGATAGTACTATGGAAGCATTGGATAAAAAAAAAATACCAGTTTTGTAGATCTGAATGATGAGTGAAAAAAAAATAGTTTATTTATTATTTATATCTTTTAAATTTTAACGCATTGTGCATAAGAATATACTAGTAAAATTAATATATTTTTTAATTTTATTAACTGCATAGCACAAATTTCAAATAAAAATTTAACTTTTTGATCTTCTAATACATTTGAGACCTATTTTTCATAAAAATGTACTATGTGGTAGGTATTGGATTGAAATTAATGAAAAATAATTAGCAATAATTGACTTTATGATAACAATGAACCTTGTTTAATCTACTAAATATTAAATAACTAATATTGTTATATGAAGTGATATTTTATTATAGTTTACTTATTTTAGTAGTTAATAATTGATATCTGCTCACAGTTTACCATAATTTTTTAATTGACTTTTTTTCAAATTTAAAGTTTTATCTAAAAATATGTCAGCTACTTTTTATGCATAGATTATTATAGTTAGTATATTCTGTTTAATATTTTATGTAGGCATGTAGCCAAATCTATAGTCAACTGTGTAAGATTCAAAAACGTTATGAGATTACAATTACAAATTTTTATAAATTTTATTTTTACTTACATAACATACAAGTACATAATAATATAATATATCATTGTAATTAATTGTATATTTCAATAAATTGAGATTTTATTATTTAAAGTTATGTATGTAAAAAGGTAATTAAAATTTTTCTACTTATAATTACACATTTTCTTTCCTTAGTATATATTTTTTCAAAATAACAAACAATTAGTAATTTAATATTATAATAAGTGTATGTGTATATGTAAGTTATGCATTATGATTTGTGATTTGGACAAACATATGTATAACTATATAAAATTAGATGATTGTTTACATAGCATAAAATATTATTATGCTTAATGTAAATCTATTCAATCCAAATAAAATGTATTTTGTAAGATATGTTACTGTCTCTTAAGAAACCTCCCAAGTTCTTTACATTCAGTTTACCACTAATTTTGGCATTTAGCCAATTACAATTGTTTTTAACTTTATTTATATCAATAAAATCAAATGGTTATTTATACAATTATACAGTTTATAGAATTTCAGTAAATATAAATAATATTTGTTTGTTTTATTTTATTTTTTAATTTATATTTTTAAAATTTTACATTTTAATTGTGATGTATCACTTTTTAATATTTTTTTACACGTATCACTTTGCAACAAATTGTGTCATGTATACCTTATACAAGTAAAGATTACATACAGTGTTAAAGAGGGCATTACATTTGTCTCTGTCTTAAGAGTGTGCAACATACCAAATCTATGTTCAGCAGTTCACTTTTAGTTTTGATTTTAAAGTGAATTGATCTATTATGAAACTTAATGGTAAGAACTTTATTTGTGTTTGTGTATAGAATTTTAAGTGAGTTATAAGCATTTTTAAACTATTTCATACACTCAAAACTTGATAAGAAATTGAATTACTGTAAAAAACTTACTTGTAAACACAAATTAAGTTCTTACCATTAAGTTTCATCACAAGTCGATTCACAAGCTAACAAAGATAAGTGCAAACTTCTGAACATGAATTTGCTATGTTAGGCGTTTATTTGACAAAGATGGTTAAATCATATACCTATCTATAATGATATAATTTTAGTATTTACTATTATTTTTTAAATTTTTTAATATTTGATTATTCTAGATTTTCGTTTATTATTTTTATTTTTTACCAATATATTCATAATCATTTAGAAATTTATTTCCTATTTAAGAATGCATTTAACATTAATTTTTTTATCAAAACTAATATTTTTTATTCCATATTATATTATGTGGTAGTGAATACTATAAAACATATAGTATAAAATTAAAGCAATAGTCTGCTTAATATGAACTATAGACTTAGTTGTTGATTGCCTATCTGTTCAATTATCTTATTTTTAATTACTGAGAATCCTATAAAAAAATATAAATAACACAATTGAAATATTAAAGATATTATCTGAAACTTCAAGTCATATAATGTATCGAGTAAAACATATAATTTCATTTATAAATATATACAATAATATAATACCTACTGACAAAATAACACTGAAATGGATTTTCATTGAACTCTGGCTCTTAAAAACATGTGTTTAATAGCAAACTAAAATTTAAGGAAGCTTAAAAATTTTACTTATCTTACACTTAAATCCAACTGTTCTATATAAAAACTCATAAGACAAAATTTTATATGTGTACCACTTAAGTATATATTATAAAACCATGATCATTTTGACATAAAAGACATTATTACAAGATAATACATTTAAAAATAATTAAATTTATTTTCCCATAAATATTGATTGATGATAAACAATTTATTATAAAAATAGCACCACTATGAAAGAACTATATATTTCATAATTAAATAATTATTTTTTAGGAATATTATAAATTTTAGGTACCTATAAATTGTATACATTTTTAAACATATTATATTAGTTCTTTAAGAGTTATTTATAATTTCTGTGAAGATGTGTTATGAAACATATAGTAATATTGTGTATTTGTGTGTGTAAATTAAATATTTATTCTACAAAATATTTTTACTTTACCCTGAAAGTTGTAATTGAAAATATTTTACTAATATGATTTTTATATGTTCTTAAAAATTTGTTAAATTCTAAAATTATACATATTTGAAACAATTTTTACTTACAAAACTCTGATGCATTTTCCAATATTATTTTAATTTTAAAAATGTATGTCAAGGTTATAAAATAGGTATATTTGTCTAGAATCATTGCACACTTATTTTTAAGTAAATTGCCTCCTTGAATTTTGTAGCCAAACTATTGATGCTATACATAAATTTACTTTGTAATATTAACATTTTTCAAAAGTTATAAGTCGTGATCAATTTATGATAATAATAAATTAATACTAATTAATACTTATCAAATTTTTTTACTAATTAAACTTTTAAAAACTGTAAGAACACTGATTATTATAGATTGACAACTCCCTTCTTATTTCTTGGTAAATTGTGTGTAAGTTATATTTAGTCATTTAGTGTATTTAAAATTTAAACAATATGATTACAAAATAAAAAATGTGAAAAGTTGTTTTGCTTTACACGCTTAATTTGTTTTTGTTAGATATTTGAGATACGAGTTGTACCGCATGCTCTTTTCTTAAAGAGTTTTAAACAAGCAATTTTTATAGATTACCTATTAAAAAAAAAAAAAAAAAAAAAAAAAACGAAAACGTAAACGTAATAATTAAAATTTATATTTAAAAACGGAATTGCGCAATTATAGATTGTTATTGATTTTCTTGCCTAGTTAATAGTTACAAAATTATTCATAGGAATTGTATCAGTGACGAATTCAAGAGGGGGAGAAGGGCCCGGGCCCCCCTTATAGATTAGCAGTAATGCCAGTAACAATATGTACGTGTGAGCAATCATTTTATACGTTAAAACGTATAAAAACATACTTAAGAAAATACAATGGGGGGGGGAATCGTTTAAAATGGACTAGCATTGCTTAATATTCACAGAGAAATAATTATAATATTGAATATGTTTACAGTTTTCCCTAAAATAATAAATAAATTAAATTAATACATTTTAAGTTATTTTTCTTTATTTTGTAATTATAAAATTACATTTCAATTTTATTATTCTATACTTTTTTTAGAAATTATACTTTTAAATTTTTCATGTTAAAAAAGTTTGAATAATGTTTTATTTTAAGGCCTAACATCAAATCCTAATTGATGTGTTTTCAAAATTAATATGAAAATTTTTAGGATAATTCCCCTCCACCCTAAAAAAAATTAGATTCGCCGCTGAATTATTTAATTAAACTCTTAACAGTCTTAACCATTAAAACATTATCGTTATCAATGTTATCATACTTAAATATACAATTATATATTTATTTTTGATACCAAGCTAATTATTTATTAAACAGCAGTATCAAAAATTAATATATTATTTTTTTTAAATATTAACTATAATTATATTCTTAACATAATAAAAAAAATACATGACTTATTATAAGTTACCTTCATTCATTATAAAAATTTAGTCTATTCTATTACGAATATAAAATGAAGTAATGGAGTGCATATCGAGTGAACTGCTTGTACTCTAATACGACATATCGACGTCTACTACTTAGTACTTACGCCTTAGTCGTTTTACTCTCACTTAAGTGAATATATTCACTTATCACAAATAATTACTTTATCTCACACAAAGAAGTTTTAAAAGAGTTAAATATTAAAAGTATTAGTATGAATAATGAATAATATACCTAAATTAAATAAATTCGTCGTCAAAAAAAAAATTGTTTTTGAAAGTTTGCTCAACGATGCTTTGGGCGATTAGTTTGACCATTTTAATTTTATAAAAACAACACATCCAATTTTTTAGTATTATTTTGCTAACCTATTTTGTAAAAACCTCAGTTGGTATAGTTAAAATTGAATATTAATTTTCATATATTTTATAGTCTGTATAATAACATGCTACTTCGATCCTATAAATACATTTCATACTTAGCGTAATTTATTTTCTGGTTAATATCTTACGATAATAGCTAAAATGATGCAAATAATAGATCTAGATTGTTAATTAAAAAAAAAAAAAAAATGTTAGTGTAAATGCATACAAAATTACGTGAATAATTCGATAAGAGTTATTGTCGATAAAAATGAAAATGAAATTCTATTTTTGTACAATAGAAAAACAATATGTTATGACCTATATCAGTATTAAAAAAAATATTTAACTTAATTTCCCTATATCTTCGAATATTATAAAAAAATTTAAAAACATCAATAATTCATTTACAGAAAATAAAACATTATCATATTTTGCTTATAATTGTAAAATTATCAGTTCTTTTTAGTGAAAGTAGTTTATATTTTAATTTTTTTAAATTGTTTGATAAAACCTTTATAATACCTTTATTATATTATTATAATGTATCTTATGAAATGTGTTTTTAAATTTATTGTGTTATACTGTTATTACTAATATTATGAGACCTTGAATGAAATAAAATAGTGGTTCGATAGAACTTGAAACTAAAATTGGTGGTTTCTGGTGTTCATATTCTTATGTATTTACATACAATGTGTCCCAAAAGTTCCATATCACCCTAAATATTTTTATAGTCAATACTAAATATTTCAATACGTTTTTTTCATTAATAAAAGTGAAATATTTCAAATTAGAATTTTCTTAAAGATTTTTGATGAAAATAAACTCGAAAAATATTTTAAAATAAATTTTGGGATACAATATAACAGCATCTAATTTTTTTTTTTATGAGTAAAAAATTATTTATTTTTTTAAATAAAATTTGCATTAATTGAAATATGTTAAATATATTTAACAACTTTAATTTGAAAAAAGAAGCATCTTTTTGAATTTGAGGTATATTGTTGTATATTTATTATAAAACATATTTTTATCATATAATATTTGAAATTTATTAAAAGTATTATTTACACTTGCATTATAATTTGTTTTTAACATTCTAGATTAAGCAATTTTATAAGAAAATATAAATATATATGAATATGAATTATTTACAATATTATGTAAATAATAATAATAATAATAATAATTATAAATAATAATAATTTTTTACTCTTTACAATGAAAATATTTTGACATGCTTGCATTATCACTAAACTGTATACTCTATAGTCTACACCACTACTTCTCAACCTATGGGCTACTAAATTATAAGCAAATTATATGATTTACATTTTAAAGTGTAATTATATAATATAAATAATAACAATAACAATAAGAATTTTGTTTTTCAATGGTTACCTTACAGAAAAATGGTTTATTAGTGAGTTGGTAAATAAGTATTGAGGTATAATGAAATAAATTCTGCAAAATATAGTAATCATTTATTTTTAAAACATTTACATTTTGAAAAACTGAATAAAAATATATAACAGGGGTTTCAATGTTTTTTATCCCATGCCTTTTAATTTCTTTATAAAATCTTGACAGTTCCTAAGTTATTAAGAACAAAAATAGATTATGTTCATACTTAATTATTTATTGTCTTCTGTATTGAAGCTAATCATGCAATAACTTTTGGAGCACAACATACGTGTTTGAATGCCTCTCAATCGTAAAGATTCTTTACTTTTACAAAAATTGTATTTTATGTAACTAATATTATTGTATAGGTATTATAACTTTTAAATTGATATATTATTAATTATTATTGTCATAATAAAATCTGTAATATGTCTACCTCATATATTTCCCATTTAATTTTAAAATATCTGTTATACATTATATAATACCTGTATTTTTTTTTTCTTAGTATGTAATATACATTTTTTAACAATAAAATTTTATTTTGATTTAAGGCTCATAATGGCAACTAAAACTGAAGTTGAGAATGAAACGATTGAAAAACCGCTTGAAACTCAAGATATGAATGCAGTTTGTACA
Source organism: Melanaphis sacchari (assembly GCF_002803265.2). NCBI lineage: Eukaryota > Metazoa > Arthropoda > Insecta > Hemiptera > Aphididae > Melanaphis > Melanaphis sacchari. Next base: position 150,681 of record NW_020270786.1, read on the forward strand.
AATTTGCAGTTTTGTGATGATACAATTAAATTACAAGCAACAAGAAAACGATGTGTTAGCACATCAATTCTTATTAGCTCATCTCCAAAAAAAAAAAAAAAAGACGGTCAAAATATAATACCACCTAAAAAGTTTTTGCTGGGTGGTAACATGTCTGATCCTCTCAATTTAAATAGTCTCCAGGATGAAGATATTAATAAGTAAATTAAAATATTGATGTATTTAGAACTGAATTATTAGAACTGAAAAATTTTTAAGTGATGTTAATTTATTATTTTTAAATTTTAGGGCAATGAATAAAACTCCGAAGTCATCTCCTTTACACTCAAATACAGTGAACATAAAAAAAGATCAAGTCAATGTTAAAATTCCTCGAAATTTATCTGATCCATTGGAACTTAGTCAGTGTGATGAAGCCAAAGCAATTGCATGTGCTGGCACAGATTTGTTAAAACAAAAAACTCCACCAAAGTGTAAATCTAAAATATTGCTATCAAAATCTTTATCTGACTCTAGTTTAACTACAGAGAACACTCCAGAAGAAGAGTAAGTTATAGCAAGTAATAAAATTAAATTTTAAAGAGTATTGATGTTCAATAATATCAATATTATATTAAACGCTTATATTTAATGATATTTTATGATATATCACTATTTAAAATGTATTTAAGTAATATTATGTAAAAGACTATGACAAAATTATTTTATTTTCCTCCTAATTATTAACAAAAAATGTTTATTTATTTTTATTCAGTTTAAAACCAGAATGTATTGATGAAAAGGAAAAACAAGAAGAAGACACTATTTCTTCACCGCCTAAAAAGAAGTTCAAACCTGAATTACCTGAATTACCTGAATTACCTGAAAACTGTATACCCAAGTCTGAGAATAATAAAGTTTCAAGTGAAATAATTGAAGTTATAGAAACCATCATAGATGTATTAGTGAATGAAGTTCTAGTTCAGTCAATAGATAAATGTAATATTCCAATTTCAAAAGCTCCTGTTGAAGTGGTTGTTGAAAAGATACTCGAGCCATGCAAAACGCTGTCACCATCACCTGAAAAAAAAGTTGAAGACGGTAAGGAAATACAAGAGCAGCGCGAAAAAAATAAGCCCAAAAGATGTGTAGTAAGTCCGGTTGTTAAGCAGCCCTCATTGTCAGAAAAACACTCCAAACCTCAGCAGGTCGTTGTTACGACGTCAGATAAACCAAAACAAAAGGTTAATAAAAACGAGCCCAAGTTTAAAGAAAAAAATTCGTTGTTTAAATATGGAAATTATAACAGGTAAGATTAAATGTTATTGGCAAATCTGAAAATGATTTACCCTATATCACCATGTATTTTAACGTAGTTAGAAAAGAGATGTCCAAACGGAAAAAACTCTTTAAACACTTTGAATGGATCAAAGGGCTGTATCTTTCAATAAATTGCTGGGTATGATCTAGATAAACTGATATTATGATAATCATTAATCACTGTAACATATTAAATAGACTATTTTATATTATTATGAATTATTTTTGATTAGTATAATATTGTAGTTATTATAACTTGTAAGAATTAGAATATATTTTGCTTCAGTTATTTGTATTCTTTAAATAGATACAATTTTGTCAATTAAAGTACTTATAAGATTTGCATTAATGATCATCTCAGCATTATTTAATTAAAAAAAAAAAGAAAAATGTAAGTTATTCTCAAATCTTAACTATCTTTGTTAAAATAATTATCTTAAAGTGATTTTGTATAAACTAGTGTATAATTAAGTTCCTCCCAACACATTTTTATTGTTACTGTGAATCATTACTTATTATTAATTATCACAAAAATCTCATTATCCAGAAATTTTAACACAATCACTTTAATTATATAATTCATATATCACTAATTCAAAATTATATATTTAATTTATTCTGATTGGCTATTAACTTTACAATGATATATTTTTACCATTGTAGCACATCAGTAATCTTTAAAATGTAATGTTTTACTTTAATTAACATATTTTAACAAAATACACTATTTCACTTATTTAATATTATTTAATCAATCTTTGTCTTATAATAAAAGATTTACTCTTCAAGGTATGAAGTTCTTAAAAAAAATATACTTGCTTAAAATTTGGAAATGGTAATTTCACCATAATTTTAAGTTTAAGGAGTTACACGAAATCTTGTAAATGTACAATTGGTTATGTTATGTGTTTGTAAGACTAGAGACAGTGTTTGCAGGTGTAGTATCCTCTTAATAGTTTATTTAATTCATTAACATTCATTTTGCATACTTATTATTCAAAAACAATTAATTTGAATGTTCTTCAACATTATGATAATCTTTTTACTTTATGAATCTAATATTAAACATAATTTTATCATTCGTTGTAAAATTTGACCTATTCTTGAATAAGATTTGAAAAGAATTGTTTTTCACCTATTCCAACTTGCTGAACAATCTAATTATGCAATATAGATTTAGAAAATAATTGTAGATTCCTGTTATTTTTTGCTTTAGATCTCGATTAACAAACTTTCTACAAAATTGGACATACACTTCATATAAAGATTTGTCTGATAAAAAAATACATTCAACTATGAATTGTGATCCTACAAATAAATAAATGGAAAAAGTTGTTTGTAACATCCAAAGTGAACACGTTCAAATACCATCACACGCACGTAATAAACATCATAATTATTGCCTACACTAAACTCCTAATTAAAAACGTGTTTTAAATCTTAAAAGCAAACATAATATTCTATGTGTGTACGTTTATTTTTACAATATTTTACTTGTTACTTGAGTTTGGAGAAATTTTAGTTATAGTATATATTATACCTTTAACTTAAATAGTTGTTAAATTCGCTCCAATATTAAAGTAAACGTCTCAAAATTAGTTCTATTAAACACAACTTGTTGTACATTAATATAACACGAAAATTCAATTTGTTTACAAATTTACAACGAACTGTGAAGCACTAGTGAAAAAAGACCTAAGTTTCATCATTTTACCGTTAAATTTAGACGCTTTAATAATGCATACACGCTTAAAAATGACGAATAAATGAATTTAAGTAGATCTTTGAGCATACTAAGTATAATTCCGAAATTTATTTTAACTGATAGTGCTATCATTGACTCTCGTATATATTGAATATTTATTACAGGCTAGCCGATAATTTTAATACAATTAAATACAATTTTTAAATTTATTCTTCTAACAAGAAACATTCAAGAACACATTCACATTAGCTACTTTGTGTATTTTTATTATTATTTTTTCCGAAACAAGAATTTCTATAAAATGACTAAGTTTGTGATTTTGTGAAAATAAAAAGTTATTTTTCTTGAAGTTTTAGCCTTCACAATTTTCAGTGTTTTACGCGTACAGACCGCTTCAGTTTATTGTGCCTTTAATGAGAACTTCGATTTATTTGTTTTTAAATTCACGTATTTTATCTAGCAAGAATGCGTTATAATTATTTTGCTAGTTGAAATATGATAATGATTCTATATAAACCAGCTCCGGTCTCATGATTATATTCTTACAATATTTTGTAATTTGTAAATTCTCATATTTTGAATGAAATAATAAACTAAATCAAACTAACTTTCACACTTATAATAAAATTTTACTTGAGAAATTAATAAAAATAAGTTATAGTAATTAAAAACCTATGATATCTAAAATATATCTTATGATTCTATTGATTGTTTTAATAGGGATGTAAATTATGTAATAAATATTTGTGTATGATTTAAATGTATAGTGTAACTTAAAAAAAAAATTACAAATTAAGTTGCAAAAATCTTTTGGAGCACTGCTATTGAATTCTTACAAAATCAAAGTTTTATTATTTAATCTAAAATGTAGGTGCTGAAATGATCACAATGAGATAATTGCAAGGAGCATAATGTACTGTTTTAATTTGTAGTTATTTATCTAAATAAATATTATTTCAAATAAATGTATAACCTATTGAAAAAATTTGTATTTGTCCAACCTTGATTTTAAATTTGAGTAAATTATTGAACATAAATATGCCACAACATATAATATATTTTCATAAAACATTTATTGAAATGCATATATTTTTTTTTTGTATAGATATTATGGTTACCGTAATCCAGATGATGAAGACAATAGGCTGAAAGTGTTGGCTGAACGTATGGATTTATTTTATGGCAAAGACGTGTTGGATATTGGCTGTAATATTGGTCATGTGACATTTAGCGTTGCTAGAGATTTTGGTGCAAAGTCAGTTGTAGGGATGGATATCGATCGTAAACTAATAAATATTGCACGCAAAAATGTACATCATTACATCAACGATACAGTGCAGTCTCCCTCACATCTATCACCAAATTACCATTTTAAAGATTATGCTCCGAGAAGTGATAATGATCCAAACTGTGATATAATCGAATCATTTCCTATTTCATTACCAATACTATATGGTCCTATTAATTTAGCTGGTATGACAATATCTGGAAGATTTCCCTATAATGTATCATTTGTACAGGTTAGTAAAGTACAAAATTTATTACAATTCTAGAAGTTTAAGTTTATAATAAAAGTAATATGTTACAGGGAAATTATGTATTAGAATCTGATCATTTGCTTTCACTGGAAACGTGTAAGTTCGATGTTATTCTCTGTTTAAGCATTACAAAGTGGCTTCACTTGAACTGGGGTGATGACGGTCTAAAACGAGCATTCAAACGTATGTTTGCACAGTTGCGACCTGGCGGAATACTCGTGGTAGAACCTCAGCCGTGGAAATCATATGGTCGTAGAAAAACATTGACGGTAAATATGACGATGATGTTAATGATCAACTAGAATATTTATCGATTTTGTTTAATGCATAATTTTAGGAAACCATTTGGCGAAATTACAAAAACATTCAACTGAAACCTCCAATGTTTACTGACTATCTGTTGAACGAAGTTGGTTTTGCCAACTGTGAAACTCTTACCATGCCACATAATCCATCTAAAGGGTTTCAGCGTCCGCTCAAGTTATATAGAAAATCTAACATATTAGTAACTAGAAACAAACCAAAGTGTACGATAGTGCAACCAGATGAAACCCAAAACTCATAAACATGGTATTGAAAGTACTCACTTAATATGTTTTAGGTAAACAGAGTCTTAAGTATTTATGTTATTGCTCTTAGCACTGTAATTTAGCAACTGGACCACATGTTTATTGACATATATTACCAAATTGTTATTTAATATTTTTCGTTTTTCGTAATATTTAATATAATTCTATTCATTGTACAATTTGTAAGATGAATAAATATTTTTTTATTGTTAAAAATATATTGATCATGCTTTATTTTATTTTTCCATTGTTTACTTATGTAAATAACATACTGCTATTTGCTTTTCTTCTTTGAACACATACATGTTCAACAGAACAATTTTCAATGTATTAATCTAACGTGTAAACACCAATTTTTTTTGTTTAATGTCATGACATAATGACAGGTTTTTAGTAATCATCGGTCATTTATTATTCATGTGGTTCTATTGTATACTAATTCATTACACAATTTGTACCTAATCGTCCCTTAAAATATGTTTTAATGTCAAAAAATTATAATCATTATATTAATTGAGATAATGTATAGAATAACAATTGAGTACAAAGTACAACTCACAAAAGCTGATACTATTAAAAATATTAAATCTTATAGCATTATATTATCATGAAAAATGTATGATCAATTAAATTATCTTAAGCAATAAATATTTTACTATATTATAATAACTTCCAAAAATTAAACCAGTGATTGACGAAAGTTAAGTAACAAATATGATTTGGAAGTGATATCTAGGTTAACACATCTTAACTCATCGCCTAACCATGGTGAATAAGACTACTGATTATTGACAATTCCTTAACACAGTTTGGTTTAATTTCAAATAACTCAATTAACTTGAATTATGAAATTGATTATAAAAAGTGCAGATAGACCAAATCATCATTTTTCACACTCTGTTCCTAAGTTCCTATTCTAAGGGATCAGCCACATTTGTCTTAAAACTTCATGAGGCTCTAGTTCACCAACGTCTTCATTACTGGCTCAAGTTATTATCCATGTCATTATCTTTACTGACTATCTCTTTGGTTTTTTCTGTACCTATTTTAAACTATCTTTTCTTGTACGCTCATTTTTATAGCAACTCTCATTCTGTCATTTTATACTATAATACTTCTTCAATTTTTTACCTAGAAATTCTTCATTTAATAGCTTTATGAGATACTTATTCCATTTTTTTAGTTTGAATTTTGACTTAAAATAATAACACAATAAATATTGTGTATTATTACCTATCCTTATGCATAGTCCAAACCCAACGGCATGACACTATAAAGCGCCCCGAGGCAAAATATTCTATTCTTCTCTAAATTAATAGAAATTATACATTTTGTTACTATAACAGTGCTTTAAACCCCAAAAATGTCTATGCCACAAAGCAACTGCTGCATCCACAATAGCTTATACCGCCAAGCTAATAATATTTTATATCCCATAACTGTTCTATTTCTTTTATATTTGTTTTCACATAGCTGAACCTGGACTCCATAAAAAATCGAGTTAATTTAGAAACTTAAATTATTAAAATATATAATATCAAAGATGATGACAGACAATTTCAATATGTTGAAAAAGTATTTAATTTCTATTTTTTACCATTAAAATATTAAAACATAATTTAGCAAAATAAATGATGAACATATATTAAATAATTAAAAAATGTTTTAAGAAGTATTAAACAACCAATAGATAACATACTGAGCTCACTCCTCTTTCAATTATCTCATATTTAACAATGGTATACTTTTTATTACTCATAATAATTTATTAGTAAAAAATGAAATTTAATAACAATACATAGCAATGCAAAAACTATGTGCGTGCTATTGTTGCACAACTCAATACAGCTTTGTCTTCACACATATTTTGATATCTTCTCGAATTTCCACCAGGGAGATTGAATAGAAAAGTTTGGTTACATAAGAACATAGCAGTATATAATTACATATGTATATATTAAAACATAGACATTTGTGTGACTTTATTTACAATATGAGGTGATGAGACTCTTTTTAGCTATTGACTACCAAGGGTGACAATCTTACAATAAAGTTAAAATACATTGATAATTAACTATATTAATTATGATACAATTTGTTATATAAGTTTCTTTAATGTGTTTACTACTTGAGAAAAAAATTTATCAAACAAATCCGCATTAGGATTAATACACGAAAAACTGGTATAAACTTTTATTTGTAATTAATACTTCTATAGGTATATTACACTGTATTTAAAATTAAATTAAACATAATGATTAAGTAAAATATTATCTGAAAACAACATATTGTAAAGTTTTTCTCCCATATAAATCCTAATGTGAGTTATGATAACCTAGCACAACTCACACTAGGATTCATACGGGAGAAAAACTGTACAAATTATTTATTTTTAACCAATATAATTTTTTAGTATTGATATAATATTAATGCATGAAGAAATAATTTATTAAAATATAAAATTTACATGGTATTTTTTAACATTTTGATCATTTTTTACTTAATTTTAAAGTTTTTTAGAATATACATCTTTAAAGACGACTTACTAAGTATAGCTTTTTAGCATAAATTAGAAAAAGAATACTGGATTTATTTTGAAAAAATATTTGTGTTTAGTTGATGGTTTTAACATACATATTACGATTTATAGGCTTGTTTTCAAACTTTGACTTTGTACTGTGTTGTAGACACAAATTATGGCATGTATTTGTTTTTATTCATGAAATCTTCAATTATTTCACTGTCAATTTGATAGTTAAAAATGTTCTGTTTGTATAGACTCTTTCTGGTAGCTGAAACAATAATTTATACATAACATATAAAAAATAATATATTATTTAAAGATAAATAGTTATAAATGTTATGATAATTAAATTTACATAAAATATATAGAAATTTAATTAAAGGTTTAAAATAATTCTAATTCAAATACCAAAATATATCATTTTAAGTAGTAATTATAAATGAGAAGTATGAACGGATCGACTGTTTAATATTCTCATGTACTTCATTTTTTTTTAATAAATAGCTCAAAATAATGCAATGTTATAAAAATAATGTACTTTAGCATAGTTTATATTTTGTTTAGAATAAATTATACTTAAACTATAAAGTACTAAATTTAACCCACTAAATTTAACACACGCTACTAGGGAAATTAATACATAAAGCATGGAAGCTTCCATAAAACATACAATAACCAATTTTATTAACCAGTGAGTACTAATACTACTAACTAATATCTTGGACATAATAATAGTTCTACCACTCTATCACCTAATTTACCGAGTTTAACATTTAAAATAATTAACTGTTCTTATTTCTCTGTACTCGTCACCATCTCATAATCAGAATGCAAACCAATGTACATCAGAGACATTTTTACAAAGAAATAGTGAGAAATCACACCAGGTACACATATATAAACTATAAAAATCGTTGACTTACAAGTATGATCATCAGGCACTACTCGCGATTATTACTACAATGAAAAATAACAATAATATATCACAGTGCTTTTACTTTTTAATAATAACGAATCACGTTGTAACACTTCGAACAAAAGCTAATAATAAGTAGTAGTTTCAGTCTTTAAAATATCTAATGTGACAGTGAACTCTGTGAAGCATGGATTTTGTCGAGATATGAAATCGCCAAAATCCTAAATTATTAACAAACACTATCGACTACAAACTAAACCAACGTCACGTGAACGTTGGCCGTCGGGCACAACAAAATATTAAAATTAACAAAATAATTATCAGTAATGGTGAAAATGAAAAAAACATGAGTAATGAAAATGACAAGCAATATTATCAAAAATGTCCTATGATAAGTGATAACCTAATCTAAATACCAACCTCCACTAGTCAGGCGCGGATCTAGAACAGATTTACGGGGGGGGGGGGGGGGGGGGGAACTTAAATAAAATATCAGCCTAAGTGTTTAGCCACGATATATATATATATATATATATATATATATGTCAATATGTGTGTATTACTCGGAACGCGAGACGGTGTATGACGTTATAAATACAAGTACAATCGTACAATGCAAGAACCCGAATTGGCAAAAGTCGAGCTTAACGCGATCGCACACTTAGACGAAATACAATACAACACAAAAGACGAACAGAGTCTGAGGCGGCAACGTGACGACGGCTTGTTGATTCAAAAGCATCGCATGGAGAAGTGTATTTTCGTCATGCCGGCGACTTCGATATCACCAAAAATATTGTCCGATATAGTGGCCATTGACCCTATATTAGACGAAGTAGGGCTGGATATCTTGTACATAATTTTTACGGCCTTTTGTATCTTCGTATAGCCAGATTAGCTTTTTGACGGCGACCGATAAAAACAGACACGGCCGAAACGCTATCGGCAAAACAATGCAATTTTATGGGCTGCCAAAAATAGATATAATAGAAAATTTGCCAGTCTGCGGGGGGGGGGGGGACATGGCCCCATCACCCCTTGGATCCGCGCCAGTCACTAGATCAACAAAGGGCAGTGGCGTTGGAACAAAAACAGCTATAAAAATTGTCAACATTTCTGGAGCTAATAGTGGACGATAAGTTTAGTTATAACAAAAGCATTAAGTCGAACACAGGTGTCATACATATTTTAAAATGATTACATACATTAAAATTGTAACCATTAAAATAGTAAAATACAGTTGTAAATTATAAAAAGTATTAATTTAATTGAATTATGTTATTTTATGTTTTCCAAAATAATGTTTTTATGCGTTAAAATTATAATTTTTAATAATTTAAAAATATTATGATTATAATAATTATTGTCCTGATTTTATTTTTCTAAATAAGGTAACCCTAAATTTAATTGAAAGGTATTAACAATAACTTGATTTTATCACTCAAATCATTCAATAGGCAAGAATAAAAACAAATTTAGTATTGAAACTATTTAATCATAACTGTTCTCTGAAACTACTTATTTAAATATTGTTTAAAAAATAATTTGAATTTAACAACATAATTTATAAAATGAAATAACATTTTTAAGTAAAAAATATGATACTAGTTAATTTTATATACTTTATATCCTTGGAATAAAAAGTATAGTAACTAAAATTAAAAAAATTATTTAATCGTTGGAGTTACGTGAATAAAAAAAAAAAAGAAACTTTTAATAACATTATAATTTCTAATTTTTACTTTAGCATAGTAAAAATATAATATGCAACAGTCTTAAATTGAGACAAAAATTAACTAACATAATTAATAATTAATCCCAATATGGTTCATCAATTTCATATTTGTCGACATCATAGTTTCGGACAATATTCTCATTTTTAGCTTGTTGAACTTGTATCATGGACGGTTGCATTTCATCAGCTTGAACTGACATTGGCTTATGAGGGCATACTAACAAATGATTGGCCATTTCATGTTTTTCTGAATAATAATAATGTCCATAAGGACATTGTATTTTATCTGGAAATGCCTTTTTACACTTTAAAATATGATAAGGCAATCTGTGACGCCTAAGTTTGTGGTTTGGATCTAATGGACATTCCACAATATCCAAGTAGTAAATACCAAAATCAATAGTCCTGTGATTGAATGGGTCATTACTTATATTTTCTTCTGAAGACATTTTTAGTATAGTTACCTGTAAGTAAAATAAAAAGTAAATTATGTAAAAAAAATAGTATACTCTTGTTTTCAATATTAAAACATAATTTAAAATAGTTAATTAACAACTATATGCTTGTGATTAAAAAATTATATTTTAGGTATTACATAAAATATTGAGTTGTAACATGATTAATTAAATGAGTTACACTTATAAAAAATTATTTAATATAAAATATCATATTAAATATATATATATATATGTTATGTACCACAGTACACGCTTTGCTTCTAACTCTTTGAATTCCACTGTATAATTTATAAAAAAAAAAAAATAAATTCAACAGCAAATAAATATTACCTATTGAAATTTATCAAACAGCACTGTATGAATAAAAATAATGATTTATTTTATAAAAATATATTATACAGTTTTAATTGTGGCACAGATTTTTATGTAATAAAAGTCAACATTTGTAAATATTTATGTTCTTAATTTTGCTAAAGTGTGTATTAAAAATCTGAAACACCAAACATTTAACAACAAAATGTAGATAGTTTGTTGTATCTTTTAAAATTTTATTAATCAAATTCATCATCATTGTTGTCTTCTAAGAAACAACTGGATACAACATACATTTTGATATTTAAATTTGAAAGTACAACAAGTAGGTTTCAAAATTGATCTGCAGTAGTTGAAAGCGCGTTTAACGTTAACTGACGATTATAGGGCTTATTTTATACTTGATATATCAGATGATGTTAATTCCATATTCATTGGATATCTGGACTAACCAGGTATGGTATCATAAAAAAATTGTAATATATTTTATTTTATTTATTACGTCGTTTATTAATATTAAAAAAAAACAAAATTTTTTTAAATAACAAGAGTTGTCAATATTTCTTTACATTTTAAAGGTGCCAACGTATAAAGTACAAAATATATACTTATTAGTAAAATATTTAAAAATCTGTAAAATAAAAAAGTGTTATTTTATTCAAGGTCTTATGAAACGTTTTTATTTTTAATTAGAATTAAGATAACTACATTCAATAAAATTATGTATTTACATAAAAATCCAAGTCCTAATTGTTATATATACAAGATATAATTAAAAAAGAACCCTTGAGGGAATTTAATATTTTTGAAAACCTAACTATAATATAAATCATGTATTATTTATTATATTGATTTGGTATTACCAAAAATACTAATAGTAAATAATTTATTATATTACTTTATACGAAGATTCAATATAGATCTGAACACTACACAATATCCAAAATCAATCCAAACATAAATATTATATTACAAATAATAAACAAAATATAGTGACATTATAGCCATTACAGGAGTCAGGAATTGAACACTAAAGTAATTGAACAAGTACGACTAATAAGTAATAAGTATAGTTACCTCAACTTCTTCAACTCATTTTGGTTTAGATAAATAATAAATATCAAGTGATTATTGCTTAATAGTTAATACTTGGTATAAATTAATGATAACTTACACAGATACTCCTCTGCTGACGGTTCAAACGGAAAAAAAAAATTAATGATAACTGATAAGTAGAAATCACCACCTCATATTCATAAACAACAGAGCATATGGAACGGTTGACGGCGGGTGGAAAAGTACAGTGTGCTCAATTCTATACTACGAAATATCGTTCTAATAAAATAATAAGTAAATATTTTAAATAGATATTATAGTAGATTATATTGTAAAATTAAAATGATAGACACTAGACAAATTAAGCAGCATTAATTATGATGAATGATGATGCTGATAATTTATATTTCTTTTGATGAAGATTATCCTATTGATAATGCAATACGACAATAATAAAATTACTCTCAAATCACAAATTTGAAACTGGTTTGTTCTAGCTTACAGTTCCGTAAATGTACATTCATGTGTTAATGATGCATGAAAAATGGTTTTTTAATTTTAAAAAATCCTAGAAAACAAATGTTGCATTTGATGTTAATTTTTCTTAAAATTTAAGGATGAGACAAATCTATTGGTTGTGGTTTCAAGATGATCCAATGAATATTGAACGTTCTTTAAATAATCTAACACTTATTTTAACACATAAATGGTAATTTTAATGTACAAAAATCACCTAATGCTTAAACAACTAGTTTTAAAAAATAATAAAATGCTGCTCATTTGAACAACATTATCGTATGGCTAACCAATGACCAATCTATGCAACAGTTTTTCCACCAATGTATGATTAACAGCCATTCTGTTGTATCAAGCCAACCATCCTAAATTGAAAAAAAGATTTATTAAAACAAAGATAAGTATTTTTATCAGAAAAAACTCAAGATTAAATTAACAAAGATCACCTTTTTTAGACACTTAATCATTAGCAGGCATGTTTAATGAACTCCTTATTGCTCTCCATGTAACAAGATATAAATCTTACAGCTATGACTTTATTGAAGTTTGATGAATATAACATCCAGCTCATAGAAGTATAGTATATCAAATGTGTCTCCATTAATAATCATATTTTCTTATTGACCTAAACATAATAACATATTAGCTCATATCAAAATTTAAATTTGTTACATGAACTATTATCTATCAATACGTGTTTTACAGTTTTCTAATTTTTTTACACTATATGACTATTTAAACAAAAATAGATTTTAACAATATCTTATATGATTATAAAATTAAGCTATCATATACCACGCATTATGCAAAAACTAATTGTCCGCTTACCTTCAATTTCTGTCATAAATTATTTGGAATCAAAATTAACTTTAACACAACAAAATGGCATGTCAGAACCCGCGATAGTTGCTCACGTCTTCTTAGGGATTTGACGGTAAACACGCGACCAAACGCATTTGGTTAAATAAAAACAATTACGGTATTCACGAAAGAAAAACAAGTAAGGTTAGCACCAAGACAATTTTATAAAAATTAATAAGACTATAAAAAAACCAAAATAAACATTAAGTAGATTATTCTAGAGAAAGAAGTGATGGTAAATCATTTAGTGTAGGTTTGAGACGATCCAATGGACATTGAATGTGTTATTCCAAAAACAAAGATTTTCATTTTTAAATGCCTATAATACTAGTACATTTAGATTGATAAATTATTTTTATGATTTAAAAA
>NW_020270787.1:0-236 GCF_002803265.2 Melanaphis sacchari
TACAAATTATAATAATTGTATTATACAGCTTGTTAAATGTGCATTATTCATAAACCGAGCTTCATAAAATTCGTTTGCATTTGATTTTTAAAATTATAGGATTGAAATAAAATATAAATATGAGTGTATTAATTAACTAATTTTTTATTTTTAAAAAATATACATTATATATTTATAAAAGAAAGCAGCGGAGAACGACGCGTCTTTTATAGATTTCAAATTATTCGAAATCTATA